>NC_133769.1:137081995-137131109 GCF_003597395.2 Chelonoidis abingdonii | reverse complement strand
TGTGTGGAAAATTGGACCCACAGATTGATTGATCAGACAGCTGAGCTTCCTTTATTTTATAAAAGCATATGCACTGAGAGCTTAGCAAGACCCTTTACGAGCAAGTAACGCCGGCCCTTACAAATCTACCAAGCTCATAAAGTAAATAACGAGCATGCTGTTACATATAATGCTTAGGGGATTAATAAAAAACAAGCAGAGCTGAACTTAATGTTTCTTTATGGTTTTCCTTTATTGTCAGGTCTCTGTGACAGAGTTAACACTATCATTTGTGTCTGTTAAACCAAGATATGTCAAGAACTTGCATGCTTGGGACCATGCTACTTCTATACTCGATAGTATCTTCTTCTCTTACAAGCTTCCGTTTCAGCCTTTTTGGCTTTAACCATTTTCCGCACCCCAAGAAGCCCTGACAAACAAAAAGCTTAAGCTGTTGTTCCAATAGCTTATGCATAAAAGTAGCCTGCTGCAGGCCTACAGGGTCTGGCTTCTTTACTCTTTACAGCCCAGTCTGATTAGCCCAGGCTAAGGGGGGGGGTGTCCCTGACAACACAGGAGACACGACAGAGAGTCGGCTAGACAGTCAAATGCCCGATATGCCCAACATGCGGGAGACCCCAGACGAGAGTGAATCGCTACAAGTGGTCTAACAACCAACAAGATCTTCACACACACAGAATTCTCACTGGTGACTTAGGCAGGTTGAGATCCCTTTTGCGCGTGAAGTGGGAAAGGGACTTAGGATGGAGGATCTGCCCGGGTCTAACGTTACGGGGGGGTGGGGGAGGCGGTTTTCTAACCGTCCCTACCTCCTTGCCTATCGGCCGCTAAGGATGGTCCCTGGCTACTCTGAATTCTGTGCCCTGGGAAATTTGCCCGACGCCACAATGATGCCAGAACTCTGTGGACGGCAGGTACGATGTGCATCCTCTCCCACATCCAGACCTGCCTCACCCCGCCTACTAAACCTACTTGACTTACCCGGCACTGCCCCCCAGTAGTCGACAGTGCTGGATTGCATCTACTTCTGTCTCTCCTCTGAGTGGCATCGTTGTCTCGTAGGAGTGCTTCCGCCGACCCGGGTTCTGTTTTGGTGCCTTTATGGTGAGTACTTAATGGTAGTATGTAGGAGGTGAATTCTCATTGCCAATGCCTGAAAATGATCTTGAGCGGAGGCGATCTGTGACATTTCTTTCACACAAGGTAAGCGCAATGAAGACGTCATTTTTAGCACACAGAATCTCAAACTAATTGTTTTATAAAGATGAAGTGCCAGAGATTTTTTTCATTTCTATTTTGAATATTTCTTCTAAGGGCTAAAAGATGAAGGCAGCTCCAAGTCTCCCTTTGTTTACCCTAGAAAAGAATACTTCAAAATATGAATGAAAAAAATCTCGGCAACTTCAAATAATTATAAACAATAGTTTGAGATGTGCTAAAAACTTGAGTCTTATCGCTTACCTGTGAAAATGAACAGATCCCTCCAGCTCAAATCAATTTTCAGGCAGTTTGGCAGGAATTTCACGTACTGAGTTACTACCCATAAGTATTGCTTTCTTCACTTATAAAAGAACAAACATATTTTTTAACGTTCTTGTGACATTATGTTCTGATTGCGATATGGCATAGTACTTTAGTAAATCGTAAACTAAAAAAAAGTCATTTTCTTCCATTTCACGTTGTTCTTTTCTTCTCATTTAGATGTGACCATTCACTTTCCTTGCAGAAAATGTCAATAAGTGGTTTTCAATGATTAATCTGTTCAATTTTTGGGGAGCGAGAGGCTTGAGATTTCTTGTTCTGGTTTTCATCAGTAAGGAGCTAGTGACTGCTGCACCTCTGAAAATAAAGCCCAGGTGTCTCACTGTCCATAAAATGGGTGGTACGCCCAGATTAGTGAACACTTCTGGAATGTTTTATCTCATTTGTTTTTAAACAAGTACGTATGTGTGTGTGGGGGGGATGAATTTAGGGTGCCAAACTTTCTAATGCACACAAAACCAACCCCTTGCCATGCGCCTTCTCTGAGGCCTTCGCCGAGTCCCTGCTCCTCCATCTCCCTCCCTTCATCGTCACATCTCTCTCAACCTCACTCTTTTCACTGGTCTGGGGCAGGGGGTGTGGGTGCAGGAAGAAGTTGAGGAGCTCGGCTGGAAGAGGCTGTGGGGTGCGGCTGGGGCATCGGCGGAATGGTGGTTGCAGACGGGGCCGAGGGAATTCAGAGTGGCGGAGGGCTCAGGGCTGGGGTAGGGATGTGGCTTCAGCTGGCGTGTGGGCTTATTGGGTGTGGGGCCGGGATGAGATGTTTGGGGTTTCAAGAGAGGGCTTGGGCTGGGAAAGGGAGGGATGCGAGTCTGGGAGGGAGTTAAGAGTGTGAGAGAGTTTGACTCTGGGGCAGGAGGCCTACGGTGTGGGAAGAGATTTGGAAGGTGGCTCCGTCCGACAGAGTTTATCTCAGGTGGCTCCCAGTTGGCGTGCATGCAGGGGTAGCGCAGGCTCCCTAGCCTACATCTGGCTCCACATGGCTCCCGAAAAGTCGGACGGCATGATCGAAGTTCCTAGCTTAGAGACGGGAGGCCAGAGGTTACTGTGGCACTGCCTGCAGGTGCTGCCGCTTGCAGCTCCCATGGCCTGGTCCCAAGCATGGAAGCTGCGGAGCGGTGCTGGGGCCAGGCAGGTGTGGACCCCGTGACGACTCACTCGGCACTAGGAAGGCGAGACATGCTGCGCTTCCTGGGAGCTCTGACAGAGCAGGGCAGGCAGGGAGCGCTGCCTTAGCCTTGACCAATATCTGGAGATTTAATGCCAGGTCAAGTGTTGCTGCCCGATCCAGGGGTCGCTTTTTAACTAGGCTTCCAGTCAAAACCAGATGCCTGCCAAAACCTAGAGGAAGAACACCATCAAGGAGCAACAATTTATATCAATAATTAAAGTCTCAAAATGAACCTGGATAGACTTCAAAAGATATCTTATCAATCTGATAGTGACAGGATGCTGTCCATTTGATATATCGTAAACAGCTTACGATCTAATAAACAGAGGTAAATGAATGGGCATTTATCATGTTCTAGTGAAGATTACTCCACTGTCTGAATATCGAACCTAGCACAGAATGTTCTTCTTAATATTAAGCTTAATTTTTCTCTTATATCAACTTTCATCCTATTGCTTGAATTATACTCCCTCTCAATAAGATCTCAACATCCTCTCCTTCTTTGTGTTTTTATGAGCTTCACATATTGTGAATGGGCAAAGGCAGATGGTAAGAAAAGTACTGAGAAAGGTATCGTTAGCCCAGCGCAACCAATCCCTAGGACCATGGCGTAAGCCAAAGGCAGTTGCTCCAGGTGTCAATCTCAGGCACCTGGAGCAGATTAAGAACAGGAGGAGCTGACTCAGACTGTGGGTTCCACAAGAAGGGAAGATCACTGAGGTGAACAAATCCACCAATAAGCGCAGGACCCACCAAGGTGGAGGAGGAACTTTGTCACAATATATATTTGTATAATGTTAATATATTGGCTAACCCAGATATTACCATATATTACACACACCAAAAAACCATCCAGCAACCAGCCCTACATTAAAAGACTGTTACTTAAGTTACAAAGTAAAAAACACAAAAGTTAGGAAGTTTCAGGTTTATAGTTGTCTGTCCAATCTTTTCCTACTATTTACAAAGGCAAATAATCTAGTATGCAGAAGAAGGAATGGGGGAATGAAATACTATATTTTGAAAAGACTGTAGAAGAATACTGTAAAAACAAGATAGAAATGAAATACATTAGAACAGTGTTATTTGAGCTATTGCCCATCCTTCTGCCACAAGGCTTCCCAGATTGACGATACACCCAGTTTACTTCTATAAAAAGACTGCAGCGTTTATTAGAGGGCAATACTTACAAAATACAGCTGAAATACCTAACTAAATGGAGGCTAACCAGAAACACAAAAGATTGCAGCCTTCTGTGAGATACAGAGCATGCATGTCAGAGAAGTGAAAGCCATGCCACAGCTGACTGAGCATTGCATGATATGTTTTTCACTTCACTTGAGAGGAATGCCACAAAATAGCTACGCTGCCTTCCAATCATTTGTCTAAGCAATTCCTGTCTTCTTGTTTTCTCTCCTACATAGTATACTGGAGTAGTTAAAATGAGAAATATTGTTAACTTGTTTAGGTTTTGTTTGGCTAGCTTGTACATAGATGAATTGTATAATTAGAGCTGGATAGGAAATTATTTTTTCCAGGAAAATTTTCAACATTTTTTTTATTAATTTTGATCAAACATTTTCTTCAGATTTGGGGGAGTTTTGCAGAAACCCCCAAAAATGATTGTTGTGGGGGGGTTCAAAAGTGAAAACTGGGAAATATGGGCTCAAAACCCACAAAAATTTCAGTATTTTGATTGCCAAAAATTGCACTTTTTCAATTAAAATCCCAAATATTGTGTTGACATAAAATTTCTGTTTCAACAAAAAACTCTCTTCCATACAAAAACATGTTTTGAGGAAAAAATTTCTACCAGTTCTATGTGTAACCCATTGATTAAGTTGTGAACCCAGAGTTCCCTCCTGAATGTTAGAAATGCACATAGCATCTCTGCCTCTGGATTTCATCTGATCTGAAAGCTATGTAAAGTTTCCTATAGCCTGTTGACTTGTGCCTTTGAAGATGGTCATGTGCAATTCTACCAAAAAGTGTTTACTCTGTAAAGATGTTTAAAATGTAAATGGGATCTTGCCTACTTGAGATGGGTAGGAAGTTAAGATTTGGGATATAGAGCTCTAATCTCCCCACTTCTGTTCAAGCACACCCCAAGGGATTGTGAAGCACAGATTTAGAAAACATGCATATTTGTCCTAATACACATGTTGGGGGATGTTAGGATTCTACACACTTGCAATTTAATGTATAGGCTGCTGTGTACCTATCAAATCCGCAAATGCCACTTTTTGTGGAGATGAGCCAAACCAGGATCCTGGAATCTGTCTCTTCAAGTTTCAGAGGTTTATGAGTTCTTAAACTAATAAATTGTCCAAATAGCACAAATCTCTGGATCCAGCCAGGCCACTCTCCCCACAAAATGCTTCCAACTGTATTTGTGTTGTCTACTTGTGGGGAAAGATTGGTGACCTGCTAGCTGCCTCCCCAGTTTCATTGATAAAACTTCTCTCCTATCCAATATCTTCAGAAGGCCGAAGGCAGGGCCACTGTCCTCCTAAAATCTTGGCATATCTTCGGGGGGAGAAGGACGGCCAATAAGTATTCCTTCTCCCAAACACACAATAATAGAACATTGCACAAGAACTGCTCCCTGCTGTGGCCACCTACACTAAGAAAAATGGGTTAACATGGCTTCTGTTCAACCGTTTGGCGCAGCCAGTCAGGCAGTTATAATCAAATAGAGTGTGGCTCCTGGGCCAAACCTCAAAAAACCAATCCAACTCAACGTATGAAAAAGGAATGTAAACATGAGGGTGAAAAAGTCACATTTCTAATAGCAAACTGTTTGTGTGCATGTTTTCCATCAGAAATTTATGAAGTTTTGCTTTTGTTTTGTGAAAAAAAATCACAAATTTGAAAGCAAACATTTTAGGTCATTGGGTGAAAATGTCAGAAGTGCCTAAGTCCCATAGACTTAAGCTCCTAAGTCATTTCATTGACACATGGAAATTTAGGCTGGAAAAGACCACAAGAGGCCATCTAGTTCAGCCCAGTGAGCTGAAGTAAAACCAAGTTTACCTAGCTAGGGAGGCCATTTGTCTAGTTTTAAGCCACACAGTCCTAGTTCATGGAGCACTGTCCCTGTCCAGTATAAACTTAGCACCTGACATGCCTTTGTCCGCTGAAAAGGAGAGGGAAGAGGAATCGATTGGATGCTGGAGGGTGGTGATGGGTGAGGGTGCAGATGGGGATAGAGCCAGGGGAGACGCCGTCATGTGAAGTGAAGCAGGTGGAGATGGCTCACACAGGCGGGGGCAGGGATGTCTTGTATTCTGGGGATGTGCCAGTGGCTGCTGTATACCTAGCCGATGCATGATAGGGGTTAGGTGCTTTTGAAATTTTTACCCATTATGAATATTTTTTGCAGTTCATAATATAATTATTATTTCTGATTTGTTACTGTAGTGCTTAGAGGTCCCAACCAAGAATTGTGGCCCCACTGTGCTAGACACTGTACAAACATAAGAGACAGGCCCTGCTTTGAACAGTTTCCACTTGTAAGTACCGATCCTTCGATTCAAGATCAGGGCCAACACAGGCAAGACAGAAAAAGGGTAGGAAGAGAAATGGGGACAAAGAAAGATATAATGACTTGCCCAGTGTCTTAGCTGGGAATAGAGCCCAGGACTCCTAAATCCCAGGTCAATGTCTTATCAACTGAACTATACCCGCTGTCACATTTATAAACGTGAAGATATAATATGTGTTCTTATATAAAAGTATGTGTGACTGTATAGTTAATATGCACACATTGTGTAAGTGGTACGTACAGACATATGTGCACACACATATTACATGTGTATCCAATCCCTCTTTCACTCATACAGTCTATGAAATAAAAATTACTTGTTGCACTCATGTCATCAATATCACCCTAACTTTTTACTTGCTTCTATTTTGCTATAAATCCAATTAAATATACTTCTTAGTTTCAGATTATTCTTTGTTTAATGACTGTCACAATTTTTTTCCTTTTAGAAAAAGGGGTAGACAAAGGATACTATACTGTAGGAGCCAGACTGATCCGGTTAGAGGATAAGGTAAATGTATGAAAGCTTTTTTTTTTCCCCTGGCTAATGATATCTGATCTACAGGACTGCAAGATAATATCTTTGCATGATTTACTTTAGAACTATGGGGCACCATAATAAAGAAAAATATCCTAATTTTTGTAAGGGATTTGATGAAGTTACAGTCTTATGTTGTTAGCACTTTTAACCATTTAACTGCCATGCAAACTTGATTCTTGATATCAAGTAGTAATACTTTCATGTTAAAGGTAGGTCACATAAGTCTGGTAGACAAATACTGCATAGTGACAAGGTGTCTGTCATACCAGAATTAGTATATTAAAGATATTAGAGAGGCCATTATCAGCATTATTTGTAAATAGCAACAGTTGATATCTCAGTTTTATCATAGCAGACATTCCCACTACAGCTTATTTTCACATTTGAGACAAAGCCTGTCTGTGACCAAGCATATCTATTGGTTATGTGTATCTCTCCCTCAAGTTGTTCATTTAGTTGTTTCTTTTTTTTAATTATGTGAAAGGGAAAAAAGCTTTGGTTCTTCTTAAGAAACCACAGTGTATCTTACAAAAATTATGTCGAAATGATACAAAGGTGAAATTCCACCAGTCACCTAACGTTGAAGGAACTTTATCATAATAACATGGAAATATACAATGCTGTGATCTTGGATAACTGATTTACCTAGACTTTTAGTTTCTTGGACCTGAATGGGTTGTGTCCTAGAAATAATCTACTTCAGAGGCAAAGGAAACAATATATACAGTATTAGGAAATATAGTATATGAAGGATATCTGTGACAATACTTCCATCAATTTTTGTGAGAAATAATTCCAGACATTGAAAGAACTCTTGCCTTACTAAATTAGTAGTATGTATACATCTGACTCCTCCATGTTATGAAGAAGAGAAATCAGTGTGTCATTACTGATTCTGCCACCTGTCCAGGCTCAAAGTTTTATTGGTAATGGCTTCAGAAATTTTAATTTGAGATTCTCAGTGGTACCTGGCTAGAAGAGGTGTAACAGATGGAATATTGTGCAAAGTTCTCCCAGTCAATAACATGCTATATTGAATAATTAGCATTACAACCCTTGTTCTTGTAGCTTAAACACATGCAAGCAAATCAAATTCTAGTAGTTTCCCAAAGGCTTTTATTTTCATCCACTTTGCATCAACATAAAAGTTTTAAGGCGGTAAAATGATGAGGGATTTACATTATCATTATAAATTTCCATTATAAGCATGTATTTTCCATCTATTGAATGAGTTTATTTTGGAACCTATCTTGCAGGGTTCTTGGAGCAGCATCTACAGTAGCTCAAAAATCCCTGATAAAGCCATATTAATATTGATCATATATAAATATGATTTAAATATTGTTGTTGCGAGCTCAATTTCATTTGGGGTTTGGGCAAGGCCTAACTGCTTTTCTGATTGATTGATTCTAGTATAGCGTATCAACTTTCAACATGTTGTATTGGAACTGCTGATTTCTGTCTCTATATTTATATTCTCCAGAACAATGAAGGGAATAAAAAAGTATGAAGATAATTTATTAGGTGAACCTGCAAAATGCATGCAGTGTTTCCAGCTTCCGTTATGTGCTCAGAACAAACTACAAATACAAAATAAAGGCAAGCAGTGAAATCTGCCCCACAATGAAAGTTAAATTGTTTGCTTTTACGGTACAACTTAACTTTCATTCGTTGTTCATGACATCAGTCCTATCTCAAGAATGTAACTGTGGTATGCAGTTTGCTGTGTTTTTTTAGATGAGTGAATATGTTTGCATCTTTTTTGCACACAAGGCTAAAATATGTATGTTTACATAGTAGAAACAAAGTTAGGCTTCCCAGATATCCCTGTTTTAATGGGACAATAGAAACTACCACATCCTGCTGTCAAACTGCTTCCCCTCAACTGTTTTCCCATATCACACCAATTCTTGTTTTAAATGGTTTTCCCTATGGTAAGTGCTATGTACCCAAATTTGAAACAATTGGGAGTCAGGAAGGGCAAAGCAGTCTTCAGTCTCTAAGCAGAATAAATGGAGTAGGGGCATGTCTGACGTGAGGCTCCAGCTGGTAATGAAAAATGACCTGCCCCTTGGAACTTGGAAGCCTTTGGGATGAAACCCATCCCCCTAGAGAAATTGTTTTAACATGCAGTCACCCGAGGCAGACATGGCAGCCTCCCAATCCAGTGACACATCTGATAAAATGACACACTTTTGGACAAAGGCTAATTGGTTTAGATTGATAAAAATGCAGCTATGGATTTTTATTTTTTACCCAATTAAAATTTTGTCTCAGTAAGCAGTTAACATGTTTCTGCTCCAGACTGATCTTTCCCACCAGCATTTTCTAGTAGATTGCTTTTACCTTTATGTACAAAAGGGGATTACACATAATTCATAATTCATTCAGAGGGGTGTGCATTGTTCAGAGCCGTAGTAATTGTCTGTTTATAATGTTTTAGAGAGAAACGAGGTATGGATGGACTTTAGTCTCTTTCATTTAAAGGTTTCTTATTGTTTTGGTTTAAGCTTCTCCTGTACTGCCAAGTACAGGACGTAATTTAGGACAAAGACCCCAAAAAGGTGAATATGTAACAGCGGTACAAGAAACTTTCAAAGATCCGGAAACAATGGGTTTTTTTTCTTTAACATGAACAACATTGTCTGTAACCTCAGGTTTAATCACTGTCAGTGCTTCTGAAGTAATCTTACAATAATAAAAATGTGATAAGAACAGGTTTGTGCAGGATGGAATAACGTGAGTTTACAGTGAAGGAGAGTTAACGTACACTTGCATAACTTTGTTTAAAACACTCAAAACCTAGTGGGAGAAGGATAAAACACACAGTGGCAGTTTCCAGCCAATATGTACAAACCCTGTTACATAAAAACTCCAGTATATAAAAGCATTAATGCTGTATAAGTCTTTACTCCTTCATTAACATGGTATGTTGTGTAGTGTAAGTTTATGCAGAACACTTTTCAACCTGCTTTTCTCAGAGTAGGTTATAAAAGGTTTATTTTGTTGTGGTCATAATAACCTGTTGTGGTGCTTTTTCATAACACAGAGATGTGAACAAGAACAAGAATGGGGCTGCTTTCCCAATGATATGTGCCAATGATATGTGCCATTTGGCCGACCCTTCCTTTAGTTCAATGGCAGGGTTTAATTTTAAATTGCGGCATGTAGCCATTGACAGATTCTTTTGAAATGCATTAGGAGGGAGATCATTTCCAAGATGATGTTCTAGAGTTGGCATTTGATTCTCTTTAAAATTGTACATTAATTCCTCTTTATGATGAAATGAGTACTATATCTTTTTTTCCCCAAAAAAATTAGAAACAAAAATCTCAATGTACTGTGTCAAACTGCCCAGGAACCTATAAATAAAAACAGGAGAGAAAAGAATCTGCAAATGGAAGGTTAAAAGGGACAGCTGTGTTGTCTTTGAAAAAGAAATCTATTAGGTATTTTTATAATTATATGGCAATCTTCTTTATGTGGTATTTACAGTTATGATTTACATCCATATTACCATAACTCTTTCCATGCTTACAGACAACATGTGATAACGGTAGGAGCCAAAAACAGCCATTTGGTAGCATTTAAAAAATGCAGAAATGCTCAGAGAAGGCAGGGCAGTAAAGCTGAACCCATCTGAGATTTATTCATCTAAGTAATGTGAGCCAGAACAAAAGCACGGTCCAAAATAAACAATGAGGGGGTTGGATTGTGGTGGTAAACTCTCTCTTTACCAATTTAAACAATCATTCTAAACTTGGAAGTAAAACGATGGGCTCTGAGAAGAGTGGTTTCTGTGCATCCTTCTTTTGGATAACAATAGCGAGATTGATGTTCAATGAATCTGACTCCTGTTATAATTACATCAAGAGTCATTAAATAGTCATCATCACATTGTTTATCATGGTGGCATCTGCAAGCACCACCATAGTTAAAAGTCTGTCAGCATTTCCATTATAAACCCTTAATTTGTGGGATGGAGAGGAAGGGCATAATTCAGCTGTTTAAAAAAAATTGAGGCTGAAAATTAGCGTACAATGAGTCAATTAAAAAATCTGTTTGTGAGAGTTCAAGAATACGTTAAAAATAAACCCACCGAATAAGTTTGCCAAGTTAAGATTTTGGAGGGGAAGGACCATTGTAGAGTTAAGTCGGGGTGGGGTTTTTTGTTTGTTGTTTTGGGGATTGTGGTTTGGTTGGTTTTGTTTTTTGTTGTTGTTGTTTTTTGTTTTTTTTTTGCATCCTTGTTGCTTAAACATTGATTCACATTTTATGATGAAACTTTTTAGACAACTGATTTGTAATATGAGTTATTTGGTTTTGGTGTTTCAAAGAAACATAACTTAATAACTTAAACAGTTAGGCTGATGATGATGTGTTTGTGTCCACAGTTAATGCAGTTCAATATACCCACATTGTGCTGTTAGATCTCTAATGGAGAATGAGTAATATTGTCTATACATAGTCTCAACATATGCCACATTGGGTCCAAAGAGACGTGTGAGAGATTTTGTGACTGTGTATTAAGAGAATACCACTAAAGTGGGCCAAATTCAACTCTTATTTACACCAGTGTAAACCCAGAATAGATCCATTGACTGTCCTCATAGCATGAAGTAATTTGACTATTGTTTTAAACTAGTGCCTAATTTGAAAAAGAAATTAAAAAAAATCCGCCCAATTTTGCTTTTGTTTACTTCAGTGGAGTTATTCTGGATTTACAGTGGTGTAAATGACAGTAAATTTGGCACAAGGATTTAAACCTAAGAAGACAAGGTTCCCAGTTCTGCCCTCACTCTCTATCAAACCCCACTCAATTAATTGGGTTTGCACAGGATGTAAGCAAATGCAGAATGATGCTCCAAAAGTTCAGTATGAAGGCTGAACAGAATTCTGTTTTCACTCCTCTCTACAAAAGTATTGCAGGCATCCTGGTGGTGTGTGTGAATTGGTTTTCCACATATGCTGTAGTACTAAACCCCATGGAACAGGTTTTATTTTAACCTGAGCTCTAACTCATGCTGATTTGATAAACTAGCTCCTCAGCAACATTTAAATGTTCTGATTTTTTAGTAGACTTCTCAGCGCAGAGCTCACTGTGGCAGCCTAACCTTATTTTTGGTAACTCAAAAAGGTGATTTCCATGCTTCAGAAACATTCATTGATAAACTTTGCTTGCCCATCCCCAATAGTAGGGCATGGCAAAAATACAGCCCATTACAAAATTAATTCTGAAAATGGTGTGCACAGCATTAAAGCACCGGAGTGTTTTAACTCATTTGATTTCTGAGATTGCTGAACACCATGTAGGAGAAGAAGTCTAACTGTATAGCTCCTTTAAGAGAACTTTGTTGGTTTGAAACTTTTGGATCGAGGAAGTTTTGCTGCTGTTATACTCTCAAAGGACTTATGGGAATAAATATCACTTTATTAAACTAGTATAAATCCAGGATAACTCTGTATTGTCTTCAGAGGACATAATTCATATTTATAACAAGGTAACAAACAAGAATATGGCCTAGATTAGCCAATAAACAAGTCTAGAGAGAGACCAGTGTCAAGCTGCCTGTAAAATATTTCTGACCCTGAATGTTTGAAAGTAGGGACAAAGGTAAGAGTTTACTTTGATAAGTACTTTGAAACAAAAGGAAGGAATGTAGATACATAATATTTTAGAGTGTACAACTGAACTAATCAAACTTAAATCCTTCCCTTAAGGTTCCTGTTATGGAGCCTTGTTTTATGGATCATTCTGAGGTATCCTTTCTACATCGCAGTAATTTGGATCTCCATGAAGATTCTCCTTCTCCCCACCCCCAAATAAACATCAACATGGGAAGCACATGAGCTCTTTCTGAGTTCTATCATGGAAGCTGGACCGAAATGAAATCTTCACTGCTAGTTTTGAGAATCATGGGTCTAATCCAAAGCATAGTGAAGTCAGTGGAAGTCTGTCCTTGGGATTTGGCTCAGGCTCCAATTTTTTTTTTTTTTTTTTTAAAGGAAGGGTGAAGGGAAGGGTTTGAGATTGTGAATTTTTATCAGTACAACATTAGAGCACCATAAATCAAATGTTAAATAATTTAGGGGTCCTATAAATGAGCATGCAAATCATTGTATCTGTTCCCCTGGGGCTGTATTGTCTGTTGATTAATGTCCAGGCATAATTAGTTTGATCCCATTTACAGCAGTATCAAAGATTGCTAGTATAATCTAATTGCTTTTCTGCTATCTTGGCTGAAATTATTTCAGTGAAACCTTTTTTTCCCTCAGAAAACCTATTACTCTTGCTCATGATGTCCTGCGGCATAAAATGGGGGCTTACACAATATACACTTCCTTAGGTCATCAAACTGATAGCTGAAAAGGCTGTGCCTACCTAAGTAAGATAAATGTACCATTCATTTAGTGGAAATCAGTGAGAGATACCTGAAGAAGATATGTTCCATATTAACTGTCATTGACAAAATTGCACAAAATTACTGTAAATGTTGTGAAAGAGAGAAATAATTAAATGGTTTTAGAGCTGTTTATAAATAATGGAGCCCTGAGGGAATGGAATCTTTTCTGTGCAAAGCTGATTTAGGAAATCTAATTCTAATCCATATTGAAGGGTCTGAACTGATTAACCTAGGGTAGAGCCTACTGTCCTACTGACCAGCCTTGGGAAATGTTACAAACTCTGATTTCTTCATATTTCAATATAGTTTTTGAGCAAATTTGATGCTTCTGAAAGTGAGATTTTAAATATATAATAATGCAAACTACAATTCAGGATTAGCCACCCACCACCCCCCCAACAGCTCTGGCTCTGTCTCAATCCTAGTTTGTAGCACTCCCTGTCATTCCAGCCATAGTCTTCAATGCATGTTACCAATTATGCTGAGTGTGCTCAACTGTGCACCAAAATAAAGCCCAAATTTCTTACAGTTAACATAAAATTACCAATGAAAGCTACTGGTCATAGTGAAAATAGTTTAGCATTCTATATACTGTCTGTAGTAATAGATTGTGAAGGCAATCAAGTACTTTTAATCAAATGCTAAGGGTCAGATCATAACTAGCCGTAGTGTGGCCATGCAATGTAGAGAGGGACTAAGGACCCTACTCTGCTCTTTTGACGCCCACATATGAGCCAGCCAGCATTTCAACCCTTCATACAAGCATAAAGTGCGTGAGGAGTAGTTGGAACCACAATTCTGACATGCATCCGATGAGATGGGTATTCACCCAAGAAAGCTTATGCTCCAATATGTCTGTTAGTCTATAAGGTGCAACAGGACTCTTTGTTGATTTTTACTAGCTCCCTACCATTGTCTGACAGTTCTGCTGACTTAGCTCTTGGGGGGACCATGCTGCACTGCTTACAGCTGTAGCAGAGTGCTCTCTCCCTGTCACAACTGGAGAACTCCAAGAAGCAGAGGGTAAATGTGACACTGCCTCCATGATGTTTTATGGAAATATGCTTATGAGTGTGAATATAATGTAACTGGAGTATGCTTTTTGCAAAAGATCTCTTGTAAGGTATCATTACAAAGCTTATAATCTACTGAGTGTGTTCATCCTATTTGTATAAATGTATCACTCTTGTATCTGAAGCTAGAAATATAAAGTATAACTCTGAGGCCCTATTGTAATTATGCGAAGTGTGGGCCATTGATGGTGGTTTAGAATCTTAATGGCTCCCATTGACTAGGATTATTGGTTGTAAATGGTCTGTTTACTTGCAAACCTTCCTGGGTAAGTGCGGGCCAGCCCTAGAAGAATGAATGCTGGGGTCTCTCAGCACATGTGACCATATCACCTGATACTGGAATCCATCTTAAGCCTGGTGCTTTTAGAGGGAGGAGTGGGGACCCAGAGAGACAAAAGATTCCCGCCTTGTGCCAAAGCTATAAAAGAAGGGTGGAACAGAACAAAGGAGGCGGCCAGTCATGAGAAAACCCCTAATTACCACCTGAGCTGGAGCTAACAAGAACAGGACTGGGGAAAGGATTGGGCCCAGACTAAGAAGGAGTCTAGTCTGTGAAAGAAGCTTATTGGAACATCTCTGAGGGTGATATATTATCTGTAATCAGTTTCTTAATGTATTAGGCTTAGACTTGCATGTTTTTGCTTTATTTTTCTTGGTAACTTACTTTGTTCTGTTTGTTATTACTTGAAACCACTTAAATTCTACTTTTTATACTTGATAAACTCATTTTTGTTTATTAATTAACCCAGAGTAAGTGATTAATACCTGGGGGAGCAAACAGCTGTGCATATCTCTCTATCAGTGTTATCAAGGACGGACAATTTATGAGTTTACCCTGTATAAGCATTGTACAAAGTAAAACAGATTTATTTGGGGTTTGGATCCCATTGGGAACTGGGTTTCTCAGTGGTGGAGATAGATCTTCTGAGCAGTTTTTGATTAAAGCCTGCAGCTTTGGGGGCGTGGACCAGACCTGGGTCAGTGGTTTCAGCAGGCTAGTGTGTCTGGCTCAACAAGACGGATCTGGAGTCCCAAGCTGGCAGGGAAATTGGCCTCAGAGGTAACTTCAGCGTATCAGGTGACAGTCCCAAGGGGGTCTCTGTGACCGAACCCATCACAGTACACTGCCATGGGTTTAGTGTATGGGTGCTGGGTGGTGGTGGTGGCCTGTGATATACAGGAGGTCAGACTAGATGATCTGGTGCTCCCTTCTGGCCTTAAGCTCTGACTCTATTTTTAGCAAGCTGGCTCAATCAAGGCTAGCGCAGGTGTATCTACTTGATTGGGAAATTGCACCTCCAGGTCCAGTGCAGACATACCTTGAGACACAGGGTTTCCGAATGGGGCAGTGCAGCTCCACACCACCATTGCTGCTACTTTATTTAATGCTATTGTTATTACTAGAGATGGGCAGAAAATTATTTTCCCATCTCATGAGAAAAAAAAAATCTTATTTCCAATCGGGGTAAAAGTCAAGATCTTGAACATTTTTGCAAAACAAAAATCTCCCAAGAGAAAAGAAAATTCAGAGGAGGTCAATTGAAATGTTTTGTTTAAATAAGTTTTTAATGTTTCATTTAGATTTCAATTTTTTATATTTTTTTACATTTTTACTATAAATTAACTTACATCTCAAAATGAAAAGTTGTTTCAGACCAAAAAATTGAACCTTTTTTGTTCTGAAAATATTTAAAATGTCCCCTTTTGACAATTTTGAAACTTACATTCAAAATTGGAAATGTATTGAAACTAATCCTGTCCCACAAGCGGTTTCAATTTTAATTAATTGGCATTTTCCAAAAAAAATCCTCAAAATTCTTGACCAGCTCAAATTATCATGTATTATTATTAAGTAATTTAATTCTCAAAATTATTTCCCAAAACATTAATTATAAGTGATGTGTAATTATTTAGGGGTGCATCCTGCAAGTGCTTCTCCTAAAACTGTTTGGAATTGTTTGAAAAGAATGTTTTTCCATTAGAAAGTGCCAGTTCATCAAAAGTTAAATGATTAGCAGAAACATGTCACCCGCTATGAAAAATCATTTTGAAATAAAAATTGAATATACATCTTTCAATTTTCCATTTTGAAACTCTTTTTGAAAACCTAAATAAGAATGAAATGTTTTGATTTTGTCCAGGAGAAATGTTTTGATTGAACCAAAATGAATGTATTTGTTTATTTTATTTATTTTGGTTTGCAGGCTGTTTTGTTTCCACTCCCTGTTGTGGAATAGAAGATATTTTGAAATCACAGAACTCTTTCCTGAACAAAAAAGTCTGGTTCCTGCACAGCTCTAGCTCCACCCATAGAACTCCTTTCAAAATTATATGGCCTCTCTGCACAGAGCCCTTTCAAGATCAGTAATTAAAATGACAGCGCTTACTTATTTATTTGAGGGCCAGATTTGTAAAGCATTGGCCTCTTGTTGCACCAGCTGGAAGAAATATAATTGCAAAATCCACATTTTAATTAAACTAATAGCTATTTGTACTTGCAGTTGAATTCATGCATTTTTTGCAAGTACATTTTAGGGTGTGAGTTTTTGCAATTAGTCCCTGAGTGTGTGTAATGGATTTTATTATTGTTTATTGTAGCTGCATCGATACATTGTGACAAACAGTACAGGAAATATGGTTGTGCAGTACATGTTAAAAATTACTTAACCTTATGAAAAGAGTTCTGAACAGGAGTTCTGTGATGGTCCACTCCAAAGTGTATACAGTACCTTGGGTGGGAAATGGTCACCTAGCTTAAGAGTTAATCTCCATGTTCTTATAGGTTCATGTTATGGCATCTGGGGTGAGGGAGGCAAAAAGGTAAAGTGTTGTGAAGAAACCTAGAAACACTGTCCCCTGTATTCTCCACTGGAATACTGTTTGAGACACATTACTTTGAGTCACACAAGTAGGGGTGTAACAGGGTGCTGGCTAGGAGACACAAGCCAGGCCCCTGTTAGCCCTGTTTCAGAGGAAGAAGGGTACTAGTGGGGCTGGCTGACAGGCCACACTCTAATTATCAGAGTGGATCCACCTGCAGGCCTGGGTAGCCAGCCTGCCCTATAAAGCTGACTAAGAGACAGGAAGCAGGGGGAGACAGGAAAGGGAGGAGTGTGGGCTCTAGAGCCCTGCTGGCTGGGAAGTTAGTAGTCTCCCAGAGTGCTGGTTTCTGTAAATACCTGTAAATAACAGGTGGTGGGAACGGACTCAAACAATAAAAGGATACAGGTGCTGCACTTCAGTTGGTTCTGACTGCATTTGTGGAGGGGCCAGGAGCAGGCACCACTATAGGGACAAAGTGGTGACACAGAGAGTAAATCATTACAGTATATTCTCAATAATGTAGTTTTGTTTCTACTGGCAAATAACATAATCGTGTTTTTTTTTCTGTTAGAAGTCATTTTTAAGGTACTGTGGGCTGGGAGGTACTCGTCTTCCCTGTGTTATTCCACATGTCTGTTAAACATTCGGCAGCTTGAAGACTAAGGAATGAGGTAGCTTAGGATACACTATGCATCTTTTCATTTGTTACCTAGCGTCTAGTACAATAGGGCCCTGATCCTTGATTGGACCCCTTGGCAATACCACAATACCTAATAAATCATAATCGGTCAGCATTATCCTGCACATAGTGATTTAACCCCTACTCAGATGTTTTTTGTCATTCTCAGTTAATATTTTACCACAGATTGAATTGCACTTATATAGAATAATGATGCTGGTGTAAGGACTGAAAGTGAGGAAGGTTGGCCCAATGGTTAGGCCAATAACCTCAGACTTGAGAAACCTAGATTCAAATTCTTTCCTTTGCTACAGCCTTCCTAGGTGACCCTGAACAAGTCACATTGTCTGTCTGTGCCTCAGATCCCCATGTGTAAAACAGGGATAATAGCACTTCTCACCCAGACAAGGGTGCAGAGGATAGATGCATTAAATATTCTAAAGCCCAGTAAAAGGGGCCATTTAAGTCCCTTAGACAGAAGTGAAAGCATTTTAATGTGATATTTTAGACACTAAAACAAAGTTTTTAAGTATCCAATGCATCTCTGTAGACTCACTCCTCCCCACGGTCTCTCTCTCAATCTTTATTTTCATTTTAAATGCCTTTCTGAGCTCTACCTGTAAACTGATAGCTGGAGTTTTTGATTTCTTGAATCTGAGGAGCAGAGTCTCTGCAGCTGGATTTGAAGTTGTAAAGTTTTAATATGCTGCCTTACCACAAAATGGTAACTGCAATCTGACAGTTCAACAGGAAACTGCCGTGTCCTGCTGTTTGTCCTATGGGTCTAGCATACTTCACAAACAATGGCCTTATATCATGTAGATGAAGTAATCCCCTCTTAAAATGTGCTGACTGGTTGGGCTAGTGTTTAAGATACAGTACGAAGTTCTGAACTGGCATCATCCTGTTTGCTTAACAGACCTGTAGCCCATCATTAAAATACACCCTATGGAATGGAATAAACCAGTGGTTAGAGTTTTGGCATTTCCAAAACCTACAATTGCAAATGCTGCAAGTCCTATGGCATTTCCTCTTGTGACAATGTATTGACAAAAATAACACATTGGAAATTACATTAAAATGTGATGGTTTCACTGGAAGCGAAGAGGAGAGCATTGTAAAATCTTTGTCTGTAAGTGAATGCATAAAGCAAAAAAGGTAGGTTTCCTAAAAGATCCCATGAAAAATATGGGCTGTTTCAGGGGCAGCGCTCTCTACTACCCTTTTTTTTTAAGATAAGGTTAAATATCTGGTCAGATCTCTCATTCCCTGCGCCTTCCTGGATCAGAATCTGGCTAGTAGTCTGCTCGTCTCTTTAGGGGTAGAAAGTACAGTGTATCAGTTCTCATAACTTTTTCACAATTCTCACAAGAGTCTGTGTTTTTCTTAAAGATCTGGCTCCAGGAGACATATAATTGTGTGAGAATCCATAAAATAGTAGGTTTCCATCCCTCATTGCAGGAAAAATGCTTGAAATCAGGAACCCAAAAGTCTCAAAAACCAGCAAGCAAAAGAAAGAACCCCAAAATGTAGTATTTTTTAATCTCATTATTTTTAAAAACAAATCTAATTATTTGTTGGTCTCTGACATGATTTGTAGTAGATGGGGTTATCAGTGCTGGTCATAGAACTGTGAGGAGAAACCTGCAATTTTTGTGCTGTGGAATTTGATGTGAAAAATATTGTCATTGTGAGTTGTGCAGTTTCATATGCTCTAAATTTCCCATCATTAACAAATGTTCATTTCTGTTTATTGTCATAGCTATCTCTGTTTAAAAACTAGGCCTGCTTTCTTCCATTTTAACTTGGTCATTGGCCTGGGTTTGCTTGAAAAAAAAATTGTGTATCTTGCCAAAAACATTCTACAAAATTGGGCTCATTTTTGTATTTGCAACAAAATATGGTGAAAAAACCTTTAAGTATAGTGGTTCAACATTTTTAATGTCTGTTTCATACATCTCCAGTGTTGGGGGATGGGGGAGAGCTCTGTATCATTTCTAAAGATTGGTCATGCTTCTGGACTACTTAACAAGTGACACTGATTGGGTCTATAGCAAGTCATGCCATGTCCTCTTCTATACCAGTAAGCTATAGCTCATGGCCTGGTTAGTGAGATAGTGTGACGGTAGAGGGGCGTGTACATATGTAGAAGTGGGAATAACAAGGTGACAATGCTCTGGCCTTTGATAAGAATCAAGCAAAATTTCTGTCCTCCTACTCTGAAATACAAATGATATGGACATGGACCTTATCTTTTTCTGTGTCTCTCCTGTACGTTATCATATAAATAACAGAATAAATTGCAGAGGGATATTGTAATGCTAGACCAAAGAGAATTCCTAAAGGAGACGATAATTTTTCTGGTAGCTCCTCCAGCACAGAGATAGCAAATGGTCCAATGGGTGAGGTGTCATCTTTCTGAAGAGAGAGAGAATACAGTTCTTCAACATGTGTAGTAATTAAAGAGCCCATGTCCCCTTTTTCAAGAATAGGGCTGTTAGCCCTGGCAACATCTAGTGCAGGGTGACTACCTTCTTGTCTACATCTCTTTTGTAGTTGCCCCCGTCATGAACTATTGATTTGAGATGTTGAACATTTCATACAAGGAATGACTGCACATATAAAAATGTTGCCAACTCTCATGATTGCCCACGAGTCTTGCAACATTTGACTGTTTACTTGAAGCCCCAGCTCCTGGAATCAAGTAAATTCTTGGGACTCTTACTTTCTTTTTGTTTTTTGGGTTTTTTTGTTTGTTTGTTATAAATAAAGAGTAAGTTTCTAATCCTTCTGGTTGTGCAGACAAGTTAGAAAACTTGACCATGAAAGGCTCAAAAAACAGAAGGTAAATAAAATGAACCCAGAATGTTGTTGTTAAAAAAACACTCTTGATTTTTTTAAGCAAATCTCTTGATATTTTGGGGCCTGACTTGTGATTGGTGATACTGCATATGTAGTATATGTAATAACTCTATATAACTTATAAAAACTCTCCAGTAAAAAGCTTGGGCATTATAGTGTCTTTAGATTAGTCAATGGATTAGTATTTTTTTAAACTGAAACACATTTTATCATCACCAGAGTATTTTCAAGCTGGTGCTTTTTGTTTAACTAAAAAGACGTACATTTAAATACTTTTCTTATCAAGATTGGGCCAGTGTAATCCCTTGCTCATAGGCCACTCTGATTATATGAAATATAGAATGAAGCAGCAGCCCATATTCTTACTCAACCTTGTTTTAAAATCCCTGAGCATAAAGCTGCATATTAATGTTGTTGTATTACTAAATGTCAAGGTGCCTAATGGTTGGCAGCCTATAGACGCTGTACAAAACTTGATACCATATGTACCACAGATGGCAGCCAGTTTTGTCTGTCCAAGACTAAAACTAAAGTCTTTGAAAAGGGAGGCCTATCGAATTAAGTAGATACCATGAGTGTAGCATTAACTTCCTCGTTCTTTTTGTAGTCCCCAGTCTACCTCAGCATTTCAAATTAAACAGAAAAAAAAATTATTTTCTGTTGCTTTCGATTGCTTTTAAAATAATGTAAAAGTCAGATCATTTTTTGGTTAATGCCCAGAAATGGGATACAGAAGATCCTGATTCTATTCCCAGCATGGCCACTCCCCTTCTGTATGAATTTGAGCAAGTCACTAAGGACCTAATTTTGAATGGGCAGAAGCCCGGGACTCTATCCAAAAGGCATACTCAATTGCATACCTAATCTGTGATCATAATTACCTTGGTCACATGTGCAAATTGGATATCTGTGTTTCAAAATGTGTGACTAACAGTCCATTTGTGCGTGACATTGCTTGATTTGTAAGCAGTATTGCACAGAACTCTTCTGTTTAAGCTTGAAAGCTTGTCTCTCTCCAACAGAAGTTGGTTCAATAAAAGATGTTACCTCACTTACCTCGTCTCTGTAATTACCGATTTGCACATGCATTTTTAGTAATTGTGTACATGAATTAGGCATGTAATGATGTGTATATTTTTTCGTGTGGTTCTGGATTCTGTTGTCTGCTTTTTATGTCTCTGTGCCTCTTTACTCATATGTAATTTGGAGATTATGCCTACCACACAGGGTATTAGCAAAAACAATGAGGAGTCCTTGTGACACTTTAGAGATTAACAAATTTATTTGGGCATAAGTTTTCATGGGCTATAACCCACTTCATCAGAAGCATGGAGTGGAATATACAATAGTGAAACATTTGTTCATGCATTTATACCTGCTCCTGTATATTCCACTCCATGCATCTGATGAAGTGGGTTCTAGCCTATGAAAGCTTATGCCCAAATAAATTTGTTAGTCTCTAAGGTGCCACAAGGACTCCTTGTTGTTTTTGCTGACACAGACTAACATGATCAGCACTCTGAAACCTGACACAAGGTATTGTGAGAGTATATTCATTAATGTCTATAAAGTGCTCAGATACTGAGATAGAAGACACTATAGAAATGCAAAGTAGTAGTACTGGTTCTTGTTATTTATTATTTGTTGTTAAGCACCCTCTGGGACCCTGAGCACTGTTATGTTAAACACATGTTGATTTTGACTTAGTTATATACTGTAAAATATCAGTAACAATAATTGTTTAGTATCAGAGGGGTAGCCGTGGTAGTCTGGATCTTTAAAAGCAGCAAAGAGTCCTGTGGCACCTTATAGACTAACAGATGTATTGGAGCATGAGCTTTCATGGGTGAATATGCACTTAGTCGGTGGCACCTTACAGACTAACAGAAGTATTGGAACATGAGCTTTCGTGGGTGAATACCCACTTTGTCGGATGCATGTGACGTGCATCTGACGAAGTGAGTATTCACCTACGAAAGCTCATGTTCCAATACTTCTGTTAGTCTATAAGGTGCCCCAGGACTCTTTGCCAATAATTGTTTAGATGTTGAGAGCAGTATTTATTTCCAAGCCCGGTAACAGGATGACACACAAGGTATATAGAGTGTGAGATCATTCCTGGAGTCCCACTGAAGTTTTATCTGAGTTTGGATTGCACTAACAATCCTGTGTCCCCCTCACATGCAGCAATATCAAGCAACTGGTGGGAGACATACTTGGGGCCGGCACAACCCATTAGGTGACCTAGGCGGTCGCCTAGAGTGCTAACATTTGGGGGATGGCGACCGCAGCGGCCGGACCTTCCGTCGCCTCTGTCAGGGGCGGCATTTCAGGGGCAGGACCTTCCACTGCCTAGGGTGGCAAAAAAGCTGGCAGCGCTCCTGGACATACTGTAAGATGACAGGAATAATTGCTAATCTAATACAGTCATAGCATATACAGAATATAGTATTCCGTATACTGCTGTCTGATTTCCTTCCCTGGCCTGGATGGTAAAAATAAACTTCTTGTATTTGGAAGGTAATTTTCTATCCCAAAATATATTCCCTATGTTTACTTAATTTTACTAGGTGGTTTTGTAGCCTGACCATAGCTCAGATTGACTGGAGTTCTGATTATGTCATTTAGCAGAAAACTCCCTTGTGTGGAGAGGGTTTTTCTTCTTCTTTTTTCCATAAAGCCATAAATACACACAAATGTCACAAAACAGAAGTAAAGCCAGCAAACTTCATATTTTGAGAAACAAAAACTGGATATACTTATTAAAATGTCTCTGTAATGAGGTCATTTATGTCAGAGCAGGAAATGTACAAAATAACATAGGACAGGAAAATCAAGACTCTGTAAAATACTCCAACAAATTTGGTGCATTCATTACTCCCTTAATATGCCTCCAGTGTAATCTATAGAGCCCACAAAAGACCACATTCTGTTTATGTATGTACAAAGTTCTATATATCTAGCACACATATGAGTAGCAATTTTACTAGTGGGGAAAGATTGTTGTGGGCCTTTTATACACCATATAAGTTCACTTATAATCAGTCCATTTACAAGAATGCTGTACCATGAAAAGCAGTTAAATATGTCATGGTTATACTAATTTTGTATTAAAAGGGAAAGTTCACTTTAAGTTATAGCTCTAAAAAATTCACTACTCATTCATGCTTTTTATTTATTTATTTATTTATTTATTTGTGAATGTATAATTGGCTGCCTCCAAAAATGTCACAGTAGGAGGGAAAAAAGTTCATTTTCCTTGGCTTGTGCACTGTTGCTATTCCTGTGTTCATTTAGCTTGGCTCAGAAAATGAAATGCTACAGTCTGAAATAACTTTTTATATGTTGACATGTGCATTTAACTAGAATAAGCAAGCAGAGTGGACTAAGTTGGATTCAGCAACTAACAAAATATATCTTGTATTACACCTTTTAATACATCTGACTACATTTATGATTATTTGTTCATTTTTAATTTTAGAAAGTCTGTGCATCCACCTATAAGAGTTATGCAGCACAGTCTCACAAAGTCTCACAGGAAGACATTAGACCATAGATGATGATACATTTAAAAAACATCGGATTCTTGATATATATTTAAGATTTTATATATTAAAAATATAAAGCCAGACCTGACAAAGAGCTATGTGGCACCTGAAAACTTGTATCTTTCACCAGTAGAAGTTGGTCCATTATCAGATATTACCTCGCGCGCCTTTTATATCCTGCTACCAACACAACTACAAGAAAATCGCAAACAAGAAAAACTAAAGTGAAGTTACTAACAGCAAAGGTGTTTCAGCTGCCCTGGAGAACAGCTTCTGTGCACAGTGATCTTTTTTCTTCCATCAGTGGTTTGAACATTGGCCTGCTAAACCCAGGGTTGTGGGTTCAATCCTTGAGGGGGCCATTTGGGGATTGGTCCTGCTTTGGGCAGGGGGTTGGACTAGATGATCTCTTGAGGTCCCTTCCAACCCTAATAATCTATGATTCTATGTATAATGAGCTTGGTGTTGGCTTTTCCATTTGATAGTGCATTATGGGTGCAGAGGAGCAGCACTTGAGTGACAGTTGCCTGAGGCAATCTGCCTGTGCAGTCAGACAGAATGCTTCCAAGGCTTTGGGAAAGTGACCTGCATCATTTGAAAGGGTGAATTGTGTGCTTTTCCTAAAGCCAGCTTCCAGGTGGCAGTGGGAATGGAAGTGGGTTGTGTCTGTGGACCTGCCCCATATTGCAACGCATGCTCCCTCTGGAACACTGCTAAAGTACTGCAAACTTTTGCCATTTTGTCAAACAGCTCACGGTATTGGTGCCTTTCTTCAAGCCCCAGCTCAAGAAGAAATCTTAGCTTTCATTTTTTTAAAAGTTAGTTTCTGGCCCCCATGCAGAGAAAAGTTTGAAAACTGAAAAAGTGAAGCGAGTGTAGCCTATGGTCTCAGAAGGCTTCTCAGGTGGTTATGGAAGCTTCTTCACTGGAGGTTTTCAAAAGGAGACTGGGTAGCCATCTGTCTTGGATGGTTTAGACCAGGAGTGCTGGAACTGGTGCAGGGCGAAGGGGCCACTTTCTGCCATGGGCTCAGCTGGAGCCTGGCTCAGGTAAAAGCAACCCGGAGAGCCTGCTGGGCAACTGTGAGAAGCTGCGGACCCTCCACCTGCCTGGAATGGAGGGACTCGAGAGCAGCCCCAGGCCCGTGTCCCTGGCCCCCTGAACAGGGCAGATGGAGGGTCCGTGGCTCCCCACAGCTGCCCAAGTGACTCTTACCATGACCTGGCTGCAGCTCTTCAGCCCTTGAGGCCCCAGCCAGAAGCTGGAACTGAGTCAGGCTAAGAACCACATGGAGAATGGCAGACCCTCCACCTGCCCTGGACAGAGGACCAAGGGGTGGGGACATAGATGGGGGCTGTTGTTGGGTCCCCTGCCCCAGGCATGTGGAGGGTATGCAGCTCCCCACCGTTGCCTGAGCTCTCTGACCCGGCTCCAACTTCCAGGGTGGGGCCTGAGGGGAAGGGATGGGGCTACAGAGTAGGTGAAGTATTGTGGCCCCTCCACTTTAAGGAAGAATCTGCCACCCCTGGCTAGGCACGACAATTCCTGCATCTTGGCAGGGGGATTGACTAGATCACCCTTGTGGTCCTTTCTAATCCTATGGTGCTATAATTCTAAAGCTGAAGGCAAATAAAAAGAATCCCTACTTTTGGGGGGCTTGACTAATGATTTTTGAATACTTGGGGCTGGCAATACTGCTACAATGTGTGTTTTCACCTCAACTTACACCTCAAGGGAGTCCAAGTACCAAAATGGGGGGAAGGAAGGGGAAAACCTTCCCCCACACAGCATGCTCATTCCAATCCCATTAAGAGCAGCAAGAGTCTAGCCCTCTATGTGCAATGTAGAAAGTGTCACCGATATTTTTTCCCTATTTTTTGTATTGTAAAGCTCAGCCATCCATTTGCACTGATGTTGTTTTGAACTTAATTTTCTTAGGGAGGGGGATTCTTTCCCCCCCTTTTTGTCTGAGTGGGGAATGACATGGGAGGGAGATTGTGCATGGAAATGCTATATAGACCCTATGAGTGAAATCTACCTATGATGGAAAAGTTCAGCATTAGGGTCCTTGCACCACTTAAGCCTAGATAATGACTCTCTGGAGGACCACTGGCTGAGTAGCTGTGCAGAGGTATCTGCATAACCTCTACGTACTTCAGAAAGCGTCTCCATATCGGCCCCACATAGGCAAGCCTGGAAGACCGCAGTTGATTGGTCTGAGAGTGGATCATGGAAGGGGCCGCAGATATCATTTTATGTGGGGCCTACAGCTTCAGTGCTCCATGGAACATGTCCTATAGATGGAGCACTGCTCTGAGACTCAGGAAACCTGGGTTCTGTTCCCAGCTTAGCCACTGTGTGACCTTGGGTAAGTCAGTTCCACTCTCTGTAACTCTCTCTCACCCTTTATTGGTTTTGTCTAGTGAGATTGTCAACTCTTAGTAAGAGACACTGCCCACTCCAGTGTGTATCAGTGCCTGGCACAATAGGACCCTGATCTCAGTTGGAGTGGAGTACCAGATTCATGTGTGTTTATTTCACAGAGTGCAACTTATAACCTCACTCTGATACTCCACTCCATTAATACCAGTTTTTATGCCATTGTAATTCCATTAATTTCAGTGCAGTTAGACTAAAGTAAAACTGGTGTAACAAAGTAGAGAAACAGACCTCTATGTGTGTATTTTCATGTGTACTCTCTAGATATTGTGTAGCTTATTTCTCATCCAACTCTTTTCAAATATAGCACAGCACGCATGCCTCGCTGAGGACTTTAGAGATACCAAATTTAAAATGTTATAAGAAAATATTTCTAACTTGTTCAACAGCCCTTTTTAAAAAAAATAAAAGCTTGAAAAGAACTTTCTTTCACTTGTTTGTTCTTTTATGCTTTGATATCTCAAAAATGGATTACTAGAATTTTACACCTCTTTCCGCATGGGAAAAAAAAACAACCTTGGACTGAAAACAAAGAATTTCACCCAGAACTTCGATGATGATTATAGAATTTGTAGATACCGGAAAATAGAAGTTTAGAGAGAGTGCCCTGTTTGTCATAACTATAGTGTTGCTGCTGGAACAACACACACACACAAAGTAACACAAATTACATGAGACAGATTATAATATAGTGCAATATACAAGTAGACCACAAAATGTAGGGATAATTAAATGAAGCATAGGATTTTGAATGAGCTTGTAAATACTTTGTCATTTCAAATACATTAATATGTTAAGTACATGTCCCCCAAGGCATCTATAGATTTATTGAAGGGTGGTGTCTCCCACCATGTCTCTGAGAGATATTTATGTCTGTGAAACATAGTTTACTCCCTTATATTTTTAAACTTTAAGGTTTTTAAAGCTATTTTAAGATGATTCTGTGTTCTACTTGTACAGAGTTGAAGTTGTAGAAAGTTGTGGTCTTCAGCTGTGTTTGTATCAAGTTCATTTATAAACAGCAGTTTCAGCTGACAGTTGGACTAAAAATATTCCAGGGACCTAATTCTGAAGTCCTTACTTTTGGGTCAGTATGTACTCAGGCAAAACTCCCATTGAACATGGGCTCATTAGTAGTAATCATAATAAAAATGTGAAGATGTGGCTTCAGATTTTTGAATAAAGTTGATTTCTTTCCTGTACTGATATGTAGCCTTGTGAAGGGGAAAAATACCAGCCCCCCAGAGAGGTCCAGCTTTTAGGATAGTTTTATAGGT
Organism: Chelonoidis abingdonii; assembly: GCF_003597395.2. Taxonomy (NCBI): domain Eukaryota; kingdom Metazoa; phylum Chordata; order Testudines; family Testudinidae; genus Chelonoidis; species Chelonoidis abingdonii. The sequence goes on along the minus strand of NC_133769.1, from coordinate 137,103,206 downwards.
TACCACAAATCAATTTTAAATCTCTGTAGTTTGCAGGAAACATTCAAATATAGTAAATGCCTTATTTACATTTAAATAAGCTGTGTTGTGTGTGTGCGTGTTTTACTTCTTCAAAAAAAAAGTTGCTGAAGTTTGTTACTCTAAAAATAGCAATCCTGTTCGGAGTATCTAATTGCTGGATTTTTGTTGCTGTTGCTACTGCTTTGGTACATCAGTCAGAAAAAGAAATCTGAAGAGTGGCTTATGTTTGCCTATGTTCAGTAGTGACCTGTGTTTTCTCACTGATAGCTTTGCAGCCTTCATGGCCTGTGTCTAAAGACCTCAAGACCTTTTTTCAGCCACCACTGTTGAAGCCTCTCCCAGTAAAGCAGCAGAGACTCAGCTGACGGGGAATATAAAATGGTTGCAATTTTTTTTTGAGCTGAAGGGTTTATTCATTCATTACATCTATATTTATTTCTTACCAAAATGAAAGAAAATTGCGGGAGTACCTCCCTCCCTCCTCATTTGGCCCTGCAGGTAATTCATCTCCTCCCCTGCCCCAAGTGTACTTGCTCTTTGGAGCAGAATCCAGGAAGGAAAACAGGCAAACTGCAATGCTGTTGTACAATGTCATAATATTAATGGTTCATTTATAAATATCCTTGCCAGGACAAATACTTCTCTCTGGAGCGCTTCGTCTGCCTCAAGTAAATTGTTTTGTGTAAGCTTGCAAGAATGTTTCTGTGTCCTCTTGAATGAAATTTTGCTTTGAATTTCTTGGGTCTTAAATGAATGTCTTCTGCAAAGGAAAAAAAATAGGAAAATTGCCATAGAATCTAAGAAAAATCCAAAGATTTAATTCATGATGGGACTTAAATGGGAGTGGGGCGGGGACGGGGGAAGATAGAGTAAAGAATTTGTTAATGCACCTGTCTTCTATCTATCTTAGGGTTTTAGTGGCACCCATCACTGTAGTATCTGAGCACTTTCCACTTTAAAACAATAGCAATAACGTAGTCCCTAGTAGACTTCATGAAGTCTCTGGCACATCTCTGCTTTGTCGGGGTCAAAATTCTGCTTGGGGTAGGGGATTTTGATTGGGGAGGGTGGGTTAGATTTTACTAATTTCCTATTTTCTTTTGGTATTTTGGGGGTTGGTATGGTTTAAGGCAATAAGCACAATCTTATTTTATTTAAGAAAAGAAAGGGATGATTTTCTAGCATCTTTTGAAAAATTGTAGACTCCTATGAAGATTTCTAAAGAAAAAGACACAAAGTTCATGTCACTTGAAAAGAAAGGAGAAAAAAACCCAGTAAAGTACTGCAGGGGGTATGTGACTGCCAGTGCCATGCCCTGGCCGAGAAACAATTGTTTCTTGTAAAAAATTTTTGCTTTTTCTGTTCAATAAAGGTGTCACCTGTAAACTTTCTTTGTACGGAATCAGCAACAAGGATTATTCTTCCGTTGACCTAGGCATGGCCTCTCGGAGAGGTGGATTTAATCCAGCGATGGACAAGCCCCTTCTGTTGCTACATTACAGTACTACAGCAGTGCTGCTGTAGTGCTTGTAGTGTAGACGTATCCCTACTGTAGGGGAAGCAGTTGAAGCTGCTCAGAGACTCCTGGTTCAGGGGCAGGAGAGGCCAAGAAGGCCCTGCCTCCACCCTCAGCAAATCCTATATCAGACCTGAGACCCTCCTCCCCCCTGCATCCACATTCTTTGTATGGGACATAGCAGAGATTCCTGGAACGAGGCTGGAGAGTCACCTGTGGTATGGCTACACTGCAGTTAAACACCTGCAGCTAGCCATATCCACAGACTCAGGCTTGCAGGGCTTGGGTGACAGCTGTTTAACTGTGGTGTAGACATACAGGCTTGGGGGTGGGGTCCCACAAGCCAGGCTGCAGCCTGAGACTGAATATCTACACAGCAATCTACGCAGCTGTGCTGCGGGTCTATTATCCCAGGGTAGATGTACCTTGAGGGTCCAATCCCTTTGCAAACCTCATTCTGGAGCAGAGAGTCTCCTTTCTTTTCCCCTGCCCACCACTGCAGAGGACATGGTAGAGCCACAGCCAATACCACTCCCGACCAGAAGATTCCTGGCAAGGGAAATGGCTGGAGCTGCTGAGACTGAGGGTTGGGGCACAGAGAGGCTCTGTTCAGCAGGCCACACACAGGAGCCTTTAGTCATTTTAGACTTCAGACAATTGGGGTCATTGAGAGAATCCCACTGTCAGCTACTTGTGTGCCTTGTTAGCCTATGTAACCACATGAATATTATTACTCTCACCTTGGCCTTTCTCCCCCTAGACCTCCTTACTGTTTGTTGTACTCTCTAACCAAGTATTTTCTTGACATTTTAAACTCTTCCAGATGGGCAACTGTGTATTCCTGGGGACTTGTACAGCACCGAGCACAGTGAACCCCTAGTTTTGTTTGGAGCCTCTAGGTATTACCACAGTATAAATGATGATAGTAAAAAAAAAGTTTCCAAATATTTAATGCCTACAAGCTTGTAACAGTACAAGTATACTCCACACCAGATCGTAATTCAGACGTGCACATGATTATATCACTGGAAGAGAATAGCACTAGTTAATGAGGATTTGATGGCCACAGTCACTTCATCCCCACTTATGTCTGTGCACATGGACTGACTTCCCTTTAGTTGGTGGCTTTTTTCAGAATAGCACTTAGCTTCCTATTACTCTTTGAAATAGTGGTTGAGTTTCCAAGTTGTGCTTTTATTAATTTCCTCCCCAGATGTACTTGTCCTGAAGTTTCTTTTTTGTTTAAATTGTGGTATCTGCCTGTTGGGCCCTTTACAATCCTAATCTTGATTTCTAACAAGCAGAGATGACATCCTCTGAGAAGGAGGAAGTTTCATTGTTTTGTCTGGGTACAAATAAGTGTGAATTAAAAGACAATAAAGGAAGGTTCGCTAACATGAAAGAAACCAATTAAATTTCAGATAGATTTGCATGAGTATCTTGCAAAAAACACAGTCTTCATGATCTGTATTTGCCGGTGCTATGGAAGTAAAATTTATCTGGAGTAATATCCGATGAAAATAGGTACCTGCCCTGGCTGAAATCATCAATGGTGAGCTAAGTATGGGCTATATTCTCCCCAGTCATGGAAAAACCCACAGCAGTGGGGAAAATGTCCCCAAAACTTCAATGGTTTCAATTAGCTTTAGTTTGTTTTTTGCTTCATTCAACCCTCGGGGAGAATTTTGCTGCTGTATATGGATGTGGGCTTCATACAGCATTGATCCCAGGGATCTGTCTCTCATGGATCCCAGTGATCTATACAGAGAACCAGTCCCTCTGTGCTGCTCTGTGAACTTTTTAGTGTGACATACCAGGCTGCAATACAGGCCACTGCAACCTTGGGTTGCCTTACAATGGCTTGCTGAAGTAGCTCCCACCTGGCCCTCTCACAAATAGCCTTCTGGCATGCAGATCACACCCTGAGTGTTTATGTGTAACTGCAGCCTGCCAGCCACACTTGGATTACACTCTGGCTCTCACCAGCCTGGGTTACTTCTGCAGGGTGACCCCAATATGCTCTCAGATTTTCCTCCAGAAATGTATGTCCAGCCCTCTTCTGGACACTTAGAATAAATTGTTTGTTATTCCTTTCAGGGAATAATATAAACACAAATTACCACCCTAAATGAAGTTACCTAGACACTTTAACTTAAACACTCTGGATTAGACAAAACAACAAAACAAATTTGTTAACTACAAAGAAAGAGATTGCAAGTGAGTACAAGCAATGAAACATAAAAGTCAGAAATGGTCATAAGAAAATAAAAATTAAAATGCTTTCTAGTGCCTAGTTTAACAAATTACGTTAGATTGAAGACAGAGTTTCTCACCACATGCTTCCAACAGCATTACTGAGCAAACTTTCAGATCAGAATCCCTCATCCAGAATCCAACAACTGCTTCTTTTGTCTTCTCAGGTGCAAAGGGTGAGATGGAGGAGGAGAGAAAAAGGGGTGTCTTGGGGTGTTTGCCCTCCTTTCTATAGCTCCAGTTCCTTTAAGAAAAACATTTCCAGCTGAGAACAAAGATACAGGAATGGGGAAAGAAGGTGACCTCATGCTGTTCCTTTGCTAAAATGCTGGTCTCTTTCTCCCTGCCCCCCTTTTGCACCAAAGAATGTCCATTTGGTAGCTTCCATCCAGGTATCTGCAATGTTGTCTAGCAGGTTTTCTCTACAGCACAGCGTTCCCTGACTCTTTTCTCCCCAAATTCTGCAGATTTCTGTTCCTTAGCAAAGAGGGACTTGCAGGAAGGAAGGGTGCCTTGCAGCTGCTGATTTTTACCTTATTTCTATTTTCAATGGTATGCAGTGGGCCTGGTGTGTTTTAGTATCAATGGAGTCATTCTAATTTGGATTCTTTTCTTTATACACTATGGGCACGTTCTATGAGATTTTAATCTCACTCACAAATCTCTTTGTGAAAAGCAGCCTACATGTTGCTCACTAAAGCTGTCAAAATTACCGATGTTAGCTTTGATCATGGTGTGAAAATCTGCATGACCCCAGATTTTCACAAGTATTCATTCAATCCAGGGCAAATTTTTGCCCTTTTCAATGGCCTCTGAAAACAGACTTTTAGGTTTGCAAACAGTAGTGGGTAATGAGGCATGTTTCCAAAATAAATGTTTAGCCTTTTCTTATGCATTCATGTAACTCCTTCTAACCAGTGCTACAACTGAAAAACATTAAATCTCTTTTCAAGTAGATGTAAAACGCTGTGTGTGGTCAGTATTTCCAGTCTAATAAACTACATGTTTTCAAACATTTTATAGTACTCCCTGCAGATATAAAGCACTGCTGTTATTTAAAAAAAATGTTTCAATAAAACAATAATATAGAACAATTTACATCCAATTTACATCCAAGGAGGAGGTGTCTGAGCCTGGATCTGATTAGGTTTAGGCTAATGTGATTCAGGGCCAGACCAGAGTGAAGGCTCTGATCAAGGATGATGAAAGTGAATTCTCATGAGCTGCTGTTATAAGGTTTCAGCCAAACAGGAGTAAGTCTCATGTGGTCAGTTTTCTCACTAAATTTTTGCCACACCTAAACCATATCCAGACAGCAGGTCTGGTTAGGATCTGTTCCTCACCCAAGACACCTAGGGATGGATTTGGATCTGGAAATTTTAAACCAAACACACAAATTTCTGCTTCTGCAGAACAAATTTTAAAGGGCTTCAGATCTGAGACTTCAGTTCAAATGTATCTTTAATTGACACTGCTCATCTTAACTCCCAGCTGGGTCAATTCAATTTGGAGTCTTTGATCTCTGGGTCACCCCCTGGGTACAAATCCAGTCAATTAGTGATCAAGCTGTTACTGGGGGTGTACAATAGCCATACTACTACACAGAACAGCACTTAGGCATGGGCTTAAGCCTCAAACTTAAGTGCTGTCAGAAATAGCAATGCTTTCCTTAATCAAGGCCCAAACAGTGGCCCAAACTGGTAGGTGGTGACCTATGTGAAATAGTCCTGTTCCATCATGGCTACAACTACTGGACCTAAAAAAAACATTGATGGATTTTTCCTAGTGTAGACAAGGAGTACACTGGAACGTGTGTTCATAGAAGTTATATACAAGAATTGAAAGAAGAATGCACACCTTTCTCCAGCAGCCCTAAACAACCCCCATATTCTTTTTTTAAAGAAAATCAAACAGTCTTCTGTGGCTCATTGCATTTTGATGGGAACTAGGTGAAGGAAATGCTCCCAAATCCATTTTTTTAAAAGTATTGATATTTATGATTGGTGTAAGTGGACCAAAAAACAACGGCTTCACATAGTGAAAAAACATTTTTCGTAATACTAAACCCACAGCCTATAAACATATATATAATGTCAGTATTCAGTGTGAGGGGCAGCATAGGAAAAGCAATTTAGATATCATATGTTCATGTTCACCTATTTCATCAAAACAGTCCTGTCTTGTCTTTTTCTCTCTGCTCTTTTTAATAGGCCATCTTGAGATGACTGTCAGCGCTTTCTTGTGGAAAGACACAATTTTGCTAAATATATACTCTCTCTGTGTGTGTATAAATATAGATGGATATAAATAAGGCAGAGTGTGTGTGCTTTTTGTGGCTACTTCTGATTTATTTTATACTATACTTATTGATTTATTTTTTATTAACATTTATTCAGCTGTGAGAAATTTTGAAACTGGGGGAGACCTTAAATACTTTATCAAGATTTATATATGTATGGCCAAATAAGTTATTGCTATAACTCTGAATGCTCTGATTTATTGGTTTAGGACAAACTAAACATGGGCCTGATAACTGCAATAGCAGCAGGACTGGATTATCTATATTATGGGAAATGTATACTGTTTTCAAGAGCATGACTAAACTAGCTTTTAAAAAAACAGTTAAATGGGTTTTTCTATTTACAAATTATGAAGACTAATGGGATATTCAATGAAATGCAACAAATATAAAAGTGACAAAAATAAATACTTTTTTTTAACATTGTTAGGGGACTTATTCCTTCACCCTCTCACTTCCCTGGTCCTTCTCGCATGAACAGGGAGCAGCAATACCCGAAGTCCAAAGGCGCAAAGAGTTCAATCTTTATTGGGGTGAACTTCCAGCAAGCATGATTCCAATTTCCTTCCTTAGTGTCCCCCTTCCCAGCTCTGACACCACAGAGCCTTGCCTGTGTCCCTGTTCCTGTTCCCAGTCCCTGTTCCTATTCCCTCCTTTAGCAAAACATGATCTCAATTCTCCCATCCCCAGTCCCTGTTCCCATTTCCTCCCTTACTTCTGGATTGACTGCAGACTATATAATAAAACTTGAGTTTTGCTTAGCTATACCTTAACCAACCATTTTACTGAAATTTAACTAACCAATCCTAACATATTGATAAAATAGGCATCACAGAAACCTGCTGGACTGAGAGCAATCAATGGAACACAATCATTCCGAGTACAAAATATATCAGAAGGACAGAACAGGTTGTGCATGCGGGGGGGGGAGGGGAGGAGTGGCACTATATGTGAAAGAAAATGTAGAATCAAATGAAGTAAAAATCTTAAGTGAATCCATATGTTCCATAGAATCTCTGTGTATAGAAATTGCATGCTCTAGTAAGAATATAACATTACGGATCTATTATCGACCACCTGACCAGGACAGTGATAGTGATGATGAAATGCTCAGGAAAATTACAGAGGTTATCGAAATTAAGAACTCAATAATAGTGGGGGATTTCAATTATCCCCATATTGACTGGGAACATTTCACTTCAGGATGAAATGCAGAGATAAAATTTCTTGATACTTCAAATGACTGCTTCATGGAGCAGCTGGTATGGGAACCCACAAGGGGAGAGGCAACTCTAGATTTAATCCTGAGTGGAGTGCAGGAGCTGGTCCAAGAGGTAACTATAACAGGACCGCTTGAAAATAGTGACCATAATACAATAGCATTCAACATCCCTGTGGTGGGAAGAACATCTCAACAGCCCAACACCGTGGCATTTAATTTCAAAAGGGGGAACTATACAAAAATGAGGGGGTTAGTTAAACAGAAGTTATGGTACAGTGACTAAAAGTGAAATCCCTGCAAGCTGCATGGGCACTTTTTAAAGACACCATAATAGAGGCCCAACTTTTAATGGACACCTCAAATTAAGAAACACATTCAATAGAACTTGAAAAAGGAGCCACCATGGCCTAACCCACATAAAGAAGCAGTGAGAGATAAAGAACTTCCTTTAAAAAAGTGGGAAGTCAAATTCCTAGGCTGTCTACACTACGCGTTTAAAATCGATTTAAGAGCGTTAAATCATTTAACGCTGATACCCGTCCACACTACAACGCCCTTGTATAATCGATATAAAGGCTCTTTAAATCGGATTCTGTACTCCACCCCGACGAGAGGAGTAGCGCTAAATTCGATATTAACATATCGCGTTACGGTTAGTGTGGACGAAACGACGTTATTGGCCCTTCCGGTGCGGATCCCACACAGTGCACCATGACCACTCTGGACAGCAATCTGAAACTCGGATGCAGCGCAGTGTAACAGAAAAAGAGCCCCGCGAACTTCTTGAATTACATTTTCCCTGTATTACCCAGCGTGGAGCTCTTGATCTGCACGGGTGGGCGGATGCAGTCTCAAATCAAAAAGAGCTCCAGCATGGACTACGGGAGATACTAGATCGATCGCTGTATGGGGGACAAATCTGTTGATCAGAGCTCCGTTACAGAACACGAAATGCCAAAGCGTTTGAAAAAAAAATCTCCAGAAGGATACACAGCGCTGCATGAACAAGCAAATGGGAAGCCAGAGCTCAAATGGACGCTCATGATGGAGAGGGTACTGAGACTCCAGCTTATCCCACAGTCCACAGGTCTCTGAAAAGTATTTGCTTCTTGGGCTGAGCTCCAATGTCTGTAGGTTCAACACAGTGTCTGGGTGGTTCAGGGAACAGCTCCTCAGTTTCTCTTCCCCCCACACTACGTTGAAAGAAAAGGGAAAGAAATCATTTCTTGACTTCGTTCAGTGTCACCCTATATGTACTGAACGCTGGCTGGTAGACGCGATGCTGCAGCAGTGAAGAGCAGTATCCGCTCCTCTCCCTCTCCCTCCCCGGTGGTACACGGTGCAACTAGGACTAGTAACCGTCCTCATGAATTCTAACATTTGACATCGAGGCAAACAGTGCTGGTTACTCCCAGTAGATAGGACAGAACGGCTAATAACCAGCTTCATCATTAGCAACTGGGGGCTTCAGCCCCCTCCCTTTTCCTGTGGTAAAAGAAAGATTCTGTACTGCCTGGAACTTCATAAGCAGCAGCTGCTGGCTCTCCTCTCCCCACATCGCTTTAATGTCCTGCCTGGACTATCATACGCGCCGGGAGGCTGCCCCTCCCCCTTATTTTATGTCACTAAAACACTTCAGTGTTTCTTATTCCTGCATTTTTATTACTTCATGACACAGATGGCAGGACACTTGCCATGGTATCCCAGAAAGGTTTGGGGAGGGGGGAGCAATGGGTGGGGTTGTTGCAGGGGCACCCCAACTGTGAATACTGACACGGAGCAGCTGTGGCTTTTGATACACTGGTTCCTCTAATACACTGCCCCTATTCTAGGCCAGGAACTGATCTATTTTTAGAAACCATAAGGGAGGGATTGACTCAGTCCAAGTGAGTCCAATCCCAATTTTGCTTTTGCTTGCGCCCCCAGCCGATTTCAGCCAGAGGGCACTCATGAATAGCCGCGGACAGATCAGAGGAGGAGAGATAACCGTCATCTCATTGCCAGTTTTCTCCGGCAGTAGACGTACAGAACGAACCGGTAAACCATCTCTGCTATCATTGCAAAGGCAAAGTGAGTGCTGCTGTGTGTTACGCGCTGGAGTATCGCCTCTCTGTCTGCGGCATCCAGTAACATAAGGTTGCCGGAAAAAAAAAAAGCTGAAACGGGCTCCATGTTGCCCGTGCTATGGCGTCTGCCAAGGCAATCCAGGGAAAAACGGCGCGAAAGGATTGTCAGCTGATGTTTTCCCAGAGGAAGGAATGACTGATGACATTTACCCAGAACCACCCGCGACAATAATGATTCAACCCAGAATTACAAGGGGCGGGGGAGACTGCGGGAACTATGGGATAGCTACGGAAGAGCTACCCACAATGCAACGCTTCAGAAATCGGCGTTAGCCTCGGACCATGGATGCACAATGCCAAATTACTGTGCCTAGTGTGGCCGCATGAAGTCGAATTTATAATATCAGTTTTATAAAACCGATTTTAGCTAATTCTATATTATCCCATAGTGTAGACGTGGCCCTAGTGAGGTAAATAGAAAGGAGCATAAACACTGCCAAATTAAGTGCAAGAGTGTAATAAGAAAAGCCAAATGTTTACACATTGCTGCAATTTTAAATGCTAGTAAGCCTCATACTTTTGTTCCGTGAGGGGAATGAAGCAAAAAGACAACTGATTTTCCTAAGTAACTGCATTTTAATATAAATGTTAAACAAGTTGCTATGTGTATGTAACAAGTGGTTTTGATGCCTCTCAAATGAAACTGTCCATATCTGCAGTTGTATATAGAAAGCTAATGTTTTTGGTATGTGCTATCTGTAAATATCCTGTTAAAAAATTGTGCCGTTTTATTAGGTTCATGGTAGGAATGAGGGCCGGCTCTACTGTTTTCCTTGTCCCAAGCAGCGCACCGAATTGACGCTGCGGACAGCAAGAGCAATCCGTGTGCTGTTAGGGCAGCACACGCATTTCCGCGGCTGCGGCAGCCTCTGTCTTCAGCTGGAAGACAGAAGCTGCGCCACCGCGAGCAGCTGAGCATAGAAGCTGCCACCGAATTGCCACCACCGTGGAAACACGCGTGCCACCCTAACGACACACGGACTTCCCCCGCCATCCGGCAGCAATTCATCCGCTGCTTGGGGGCAAAAACACATGGACTGCCACCCCTTGCAGATTGTCGCCCCAAGCACCTGCTTGGAATGCTGATGCCTGGAGCCGGCCCTGGTAGGAATCTAAGATTCTTCGTCAGAAAACTAAGGGCTAGATTATGCCCTTCAGATCAATTCATGGAAGGTATTTTCCGTATGTGGATTTTCCCTCCCCCAGAAGGAGGAGCAGATGAGACAGGGACATGCACATGCATGCTCAACTCTAGGTATATTATCCTTTCTGCGTAGTATCCCCTCTGGCATTTTGGAGGCTGCTGCAACCAGAGAGAGTTCCAGGCAGCATTGCTTGTGAATGGGTTCTCATAGCATTTTCTGCTGGGGACATACCCCACTTCCTCAATAGAATGAAGTGGAAGAGTTCATCTGGTGTACCTTAACTGGGTCTTCCACCTTTCCTCACCCCCCAGGCAATCATGCTGGCTAAAGGGAGGAGGAAAGAATAGGAGCAGGCCACATGGGTCACCAAACTGAAGATGATGATGATGGTTCCTTCCCTTTTGAGGGTTGTGGGGTGTGAAGGCAGGAGTAGGCAGTCTTAGTGCTGAAGATTCCTGTTTCCCATGTGGAATTCAGCCTTGGGGACACATGGCTGTGTCCTCTCAGACCCTCTTCCACTTTCCCTGTTGAATTCTCTCAGCAGCCAAGAACCCCAGTGCCTGCTGAGAGTACTGGGAAAGTGAAATGGTCAATGGAAAAGTGAGTCTGAGTGAGGATGAAGGGGATGGGAGAGTGTGAAAATGGGATGACCTGAAGAATGGGAAGCAGAGAGAGCGGGAACGAAGCCCTCGGAGGTGTTCTTCATCTTCAGCTCCCATTGATAGAAATAAAGCTGCACCCCCTGAAAAAATCTCCAAATGATATAAAAGATAGCAGTCTATCTGTTTAGCAACACAGATTGACATGAACAACCTCTGTACTCACTGAATACAGAATCCAATTCAGGGCTTCTTCCTGATATTCAGAGCTCTCCATGACATTGGCCTTAACTATCCAAGAGATCACCTCTCCTTCGGCAACCATTACCTCCCTGACAACAATGTTCCACAGAAACAATGAAGTTGCTGACCAGCTGGGAGAGGTCCCTGAGTTCAGGAGCCAAACCCTCACAGGAGATGGAGCTAGGCTATAGAACTATCCCCCACAAGAGACAAGCGTGGCCACTGATGTCACCACCTAAAATTCGAAATGTAATACTCATTTCTTCAACTTAGCTTCCAGTCAATAAATTCTCCCTGACACACAGCTGAACACAAACAAAGCAACCCCCTATAAACGTCAACATTTTCTCTACAGGCTGTTGGAAGACAAAAACAAACAAGCAAACAAAAAACAGGGAGGGTGAAAGAGATACTATTGTGATCTCTACTTTTAAATACTCAGTGGTTGTTCAGACGCCACAGTGAATAAGGGTGATAAAAGTACCTGGATAGATATGAGACTGGGAATAAAGGGTGCTCAGCACTTTGCAGAATAAGACCCTTTGTTGGGTATCATTCCACTCCTGATTCCTCATTAAACCCAAATAATTTTGTGGCTAGAAAACAAAAGGCTTGGGAAATAACTCTTTAACTGAATGATTTAAATGTATAGTATTCAAGGATGGTATTTTAAGGCTTAGCTGTACTGTTTCTTAAACTAAACATACAGTGTCCGCTGTTCAGTTCTCAGCTGGCGCATTGCCAGATCCTGGCGTATAATGGTGGTGTTGGTAAATAATATATGATTCGTAGCTAACCATACAAATGCAAACTTGTGGGTTAGACTGAAAAAGCAAGCACATCATACGGACAGGAACTTATTCAAAGATGGATTTGGTGATAGTTGTGCTCTTGTTCCAGCCTTTCAGTTACACAGTATACTATGTCAGAGCTCTTTTGGTTCAAAGCAGAGATTTATGGTTAATTATAGCATTGCACGTTATTATATGTTTGTGCTTCAGTAACTGTTAGATGCAGGGCCGGTGCAAGGAAGTTTCACGCCCTAGGCGAAACTTCCACCTTGCGCCCCCCCAAGCCCTGCTGCAGCTCCCCACCCCCTCTCCGCCCTGAGGCGCCCCCCACCCCTGCGGCAGCTCCCCCTTCCCCGGGGAGCTGTGCAGTACCTCCCCACCCCAGCTCACCTCTGCTCCGCGTCCTCCCCAAGCATACCACCCCCACTCTAATTCTCCTCCCAGGCGTGCGGCACCAAACAGCTGATTGGTGCTGCAAGTCTGAGAGGCGGAAGAAGTGGAGCAGCGACTGCGCGCTCGGGGAGGAACCGCTGTAAAAAAAAAAAAATTGAGGGCACCGCTTTTTGGTGCCCCCAAATCTTGGCACCCTAGGCAACCACCTAGTTCGCCTTAATGGTAGCACCAGCCCTGGTTAGATGAGGAGAAAGTTGGAAGTACTTTTGGTGTAGTAACTTGCTCTAGCAAAGGTACCGAATCCATTTTTGCAGGGTGGACCCTTCTGAGAAAGGAGACTATGAGAAGGAACCGTGCTTTAGTAGTTAGATCGCAAAACTGGCAGCTAAAACTCATGAGTTCTACAACTACTTCTGATGCTTGCTTGCCTCTCTGGCCTTGGGCAAGTCACTTAACATCTATTCCTCAACTTCCCCATCTGCACAAAAAGGCTAATGGGCTGGATTCAGTGCTGGCTTCTGCTGGCCCAGGCTTTGGGTTTCTGGAGGGGGAAACTCCTGCAGTAGCAAGTAGCATAATGATTCAAGCTGCATGGAACCCCTGTTACACTGGGTAAGGGGCCGGTTTGGAGCACTTGGAATAGTCTAGCAAGGGGGGTGGGGCATATTTAAGAGGTGTGGAGCTGATTTGCCCTATCTCCCAGGTAACCTCTGCAAGCAGGGCTTTTATGGAGACCTGGCCAGAACTTAAAGCTGTCCTCTTAATTTGGAACCATTTGGTGGCAGCAGTAGTTTGTATATGTCATACCTCCCTGTGACTGAAGAAATGAATCTAATAATACTTAACTACCTCACATGGGGAGAATAAATTCGTATCCGGAGAGTGCTTTAAAGATGGCAAGAGCTATATGGTATTGTGGACAAATACTATGCTAGGCACTAAAGCAAAATCTACAACAAAGCATAATTGTAGCCATGGAGGAGTGTTGCAGTTCAGGTATAGCTATAGACAATACCCCTGATTGTGCCACAGTTATTAGACCCACTGCTGTCTGTGCATCAACTACATTAAATAAACAGGAACTATGGAAGTTTAAAAAAAAAAGAAGCAGTGTATTAAGTGGTAAGAGCAATATACTCAGAATCAGGCTCCTGGGGCAAAATCCTGCTCGCATTGTGCATTTCGGCATTGATTCAATAGGGGCCAGGATTTTCACCTCAGAGGTTCTTCCTAACTTTGACTTAGGGCAGGTCACATGACCACTAGAGGCCTCTGTTTACGGTTGTCTGTAAAATGGAGATAGTTTTATCTGTCTTACAGAGGGTTCTGAGATGTGATTAATTAATAAAGAATCAATTAATTTATAAGCATTTTTGAGAGCCTCAGGTGGAAGTTACTATGCATTTTTATTATTATTATTTATTTTATAAAACCCATTGTAATCATTTTTATTTTCCCTCTCTCTTTGCATTTTTATCATCGCTTGCTGCCTGCTCTGTTTTAGTTAACAAAAAGCTCTTGCCTGCTGGCACAACATGGGAATTACATTTGAATGAAATACAGAGGCAGGAAAACACTTCTTCCCTAGCTGACGACCAAGCTACATTGACAACGTTTTGTCCTCAGATGGAACTATCTTGTTCCTGCACTGGTGTCTGCAGCTTTTCTGAAGTAAGAGAAATGTTCAGATAAAAGGGTCTCTCTAGGTTTCAGATTTTACTGACACAGCATGGAAAGAGTTGAAATCAAAATTATTTCCTGTGCATTTTCACTGTGCAGGGGAACTCTGAATGATAGACCCTGACACCCAGCGACCTATAAGGGCACTGATCTTGGCTTGTATGGTAATTCTGTTGTTTACTCAAAATGTATGATTACACATTGCACAGCATAATGTTAGTGTTCCCATCCTTCTTTCCTACTCTGCATTATAATTACTTGTGGGGCTATATTTAAAAGAAACTTTGTTTACTTTCTTAGCTGAAGGCTCCTATAAACAATATATTTTTATTTTAAATTCATGCACAGGGAGAATATTAAAATACAAACTACTGTGCCAAATGTTCAAAGGCTGTTCCCCTGCCCCTCCCACCCCCAGTTACTACTTTTATGACCATGGAAACGTTTCTTTGGTTTCAGTAGAAAAGCTAAAATGAACTTTAATGAACTGAAAACTAAAGAACACAATCAGATTGTAGATATGAAATAACTAACTATAGCTGTAGCAGTATTGGAGATACAGCAATGAAATACAAGTCTACTTTACAGATACACAATAACTAAATTAGAAGATTAGGATCACAGAATCCCTTGTTATGGTGGAATGCCTGTTAAGTCAAAATGAAAAGGAAACTCTTGTCAGAATTACAGAATGGGGAAGGGGGACACTTCAAAGTGAAAGGAAAATTAGAAGAACTTATGCCAAACCTTTGAAATATACAGGGCATTTTATTAAACATACTAATATATGTCCCACTGCAGTGAGGATTTTAAAAGTATATATTAACATGCGCACAGACTGAGGTTAGCATTTTTTTAGCTAGTGTAAAGGTCTAATTCTGCCCTTAGATATTAGATATTAAATTAAATTGAAAGTTGCATGCATGCATCTGAGGCCAGAATTTTGCCCTGGGGATCTTACTTCAGTTGATAATGATGTTGCTCTCTTGACAGTAAATAGGGGTTAAACCCCAAGGTGGGCTGCAGAATTAACCCCTGGTAGATTTCTGGGCACCTCAAAATGGAGCTGCAAATCAGGATAGAAGAGCAAATGCAATTATTGTAAGCTGAGTTTAAAAAAAGAAACAGCTCCTATTTTTAGTATGTTTACTATTCCTCAAAGGGATTTTCTGTTGTCTGAGACCCAGACCACTGAGGTTTACCACTGCTTGTATAACATTTATTTCAATAACGTTATTCCTTTTAAAATAATCTGCATGGTTTCACATGGTTTTAGAATCCCTCGTATATCTCTGCAATTAATAAAGCAGGATTTAGCCCCACACTGGGGGGTGAGGGAGGAGGAAGATATGGGGTCTGAATTTTGCCGTGAGTGAGGTGAGTGCAGCTCCCACTGACTTCAGCCATCTCACCGATGGCAGAATTGGGCCCAGGATGGTTTTGTTTTCCCTGAAATCCAGTCCATTTCCTGCTCAGGATGCACGTCTAAACACAGCATCTCACGTTTTATGCAGGAATGTTTACCCATGCAATGTCAGGCAAGGTAAACAATTTTTTTTAAGTTTCTTTTTAATGGAAATTAGTCTTGAAGTATATTATTTGGCATCATCTCAGCTTGCTGGAGCTAAATATGGTCACTGTCTTCCTTTTTTGGTATCCTTTAGTCCTCATTTTATTTTCAGTCGGAAAGGGATGATTTAGTGCTGCTTGGTAACAGATATGTCAGAGTGGACATTGTGAGCTCTGTGAATTTTGCATTCACCTTTTAAATAACACAGCCTTGAATGAGTTTGTTGATAGAAGCTGAGCAATTTAAAAATACATTTGAAAGTATGCAATGGGATTATGACACAGGAGTGTGCCAGAAAAAATACAAACTCTTACTATGCTCTTACAGTTGCTGAAGCACATATTAAATGCATAGTTTGTTCTGTCTCTCTCTTTTTAAAAGAAGAATGCTATAAAGGGCTAATAAATACCTTTATTTAAGACTAAATTGTTTTTAATTCAGTTTTGAGTGAGGATTCTGCTTATATGATTCTTTAAAATTCTTCGTGTTTATTTGTGATGAACTCACCTTTCAATTTGAAATAAACTTGGCATTTTGATGAACATAAACAAAATTTAAGAGCTTTTATCAGAATGGTTTGCTCTAGTTTTCTAAACAAGGGAAAACGTTTCTGTCCAAAGTGTGATTTTTTTGGGAGCTAATAATCATTTCATCAGCTGACATTATCGTACACTGTCAGATCAGAAAGACTGCTGTTTGCCTGTCCGACCATCATATCGGGAAGCTGTAAAGCAAAAGAACTTATTTTTGTAAGTAACAGGGTTCTGGAAAGTGGAATATTTTCTTTAAATTGGTTGGCATTTTGGACTTAATTTAAGCAGAGAAAAAGACTGTTCCCAGGACAAAGATGTGAAAAACAGACCTTTAAAAATCAAACAATCTCTCTTCTAGTAAGATTTCCACTCTGGGGGACACATGGAAAAGAAAACATTTTGAACAAAAATAAGTTTATTTACTTTTAACGTGCTGTATTCCAATTGTTTACTGGAGATATTTGTGTCTTTAGGAGAGGATTAAGGACCTGATCCAAAGTTCATTGATATCAATGATAAAACTCCCGCCAACGTAAGTGGTTTTTAGGTCAGGCCCTATGGCAGAATCCTTGGGATCTGAGCCACACAACTGTCATTTAGTGAGCCAGCTAGCTATGTGTCACACAGGTGAACTACTGACCTATCTCTAACAGGGGATGAGTCAGGGAGAGAAAATGTTTCTTGGGGCCACAGGGCCTTGCTTCCTCCCACAGATTGTGTTTCTGTGTGGTTTAGCTGTTTCCCTGAGAAGTGTGAATTTTACTATTCCAGTTTTGTGCATTTTTCTCTTCCTTTAATGACTGCTCTTCGGCTGCAGAGTAAGAGAGAGACTCTATAAAATCTTCACTCATACCACACAAGCCCCACACTTAATTTTTCAGGGCTTGTACTGGGTTTCCACACTGTTGCAGCTGCACAGAGCTGTTTCTGAATCTGCACCTAACTGATCAGATTCAGGAATGGATCAAGCATCACTCACCAAAACAACAATTCATGCTTGGCAAAGAATGAGGTAAAAATAGAATCAAGTGTATGGAGGCTACACCCTGCCCAAGCTTAGTGCCCTCTCCACAACAATGATAGACCTTTAAGGGAATGAATTGAGATTCTTCCTTAACTAGCATAGGTTGCTGCAGGGACACAGTCAAGGTTAGTAGGCTCACACTAGAATCTCTTTATGTTTCTTTAATGTTATTCTGGTCCTAGACCCATTGCTGCTCAGTTTCATCTATGCGACACAGAGGGATCTCCCTGTTGTAACTGAAAGCAGAATTTTGATGTCAGTCTGTCTTCCTAGCTACTTTAAGGGACCTCACAGTCTACATATTAGTGGGTTAACACAGCTGGGCAGAGTCTGTAGAATGATGACACAGGCACGAGCTCAGTAAACAGCAGACCATCTACATATTACTGAAAGAGGGACCAGAGGCAGTTCCCTGAAAACAGTTTCACTTTCTTTCCAAGGCAGAAACTTCCTCTCAGCGTTACCTACTGAGACAGGTTTTCTTCCCATTTGGGAGGAGCCACACGCATAGGGTGTGCCAAGATGCTCCCAGTCATCCAATCAGCACAGTTATGAAGGACATGACATGGGGAGATGGTAAAACAACATAGCATCTTCCCAGGAGTGTTCTGGAGGAAAGGGTGATATTGGAAATAAAAATAAAACAATTTATTTATTTTTAACCATAATGTACAACTGATTATATATTTTTATATATATATATATATATATATATATATATATATATATATAAACAGCACTCTCCATTGCCAGGATAGGGCTCAATTAAAAGGACTGTGTAGAAAGTGAAGGCGCATATTCGAGAACATGCCCAGTCAGAAATCCCAAATGATGGCTTTTTAGTGCAAAATGTTTAATATAAGTCTCCTGAATCATACTTAGAGCTCAGACAGTGCCGTCTGTTGACATGCAGAGAAAACTGAAATGCTTTCAGATTGGAGTTATTTAGGGCTATTTATTGTAAGCCCTCTACTTGGCTCAAGCTATTTGCTTGTATCATTATAGACTGCCTTCCTCCCCAGTCAAGTAGCTGTGGTTTTGGCAATGACCTCCCTCCCACAGGGAGATAAGGCAGTTTGTACCATGTCATTGACCAGAGGCAGCCACAGAACATTAGGCAGGCTCCTGACTGTCGAGAAGTTGAAACTGCTTGAAAACAGCAGGGTCAGTCTGCTCTCAAACACACTGATATTATCTCATTAGTGGTGGCATTTATTGCATGGTGCAACAAGCAGAAAAGGGAGTTGTAAAAAAAAAATAGTTACAGTATATGGTCTGGTTAGGCAGAAAGAGTGCAATTCACAGGAGGGTTTTTTCTTTGTTAAAGATAGCAGTTGTTTCAAACATGACGCATAAGCTGTGCAGCTGCAGATCGCTACGTCCTTAACCCAGTTCTAAAAAAACCCCTCCCTGCAGTGAGTAACAGAGGAGGGTGTTTACCTGAAACTCAGGCCGTGTTCACAGACCTTTGGAAGAGCTTGGACCAATTCTGGGTTTATAGCAAAGCTTCAGTGAGGTTTGGGATTTTGTAACAAAAGGTCAGCACTACTCTAGAACTCCTGCCTTTCCCCGGGCTACCTTACCCCTTCTGCTTGATCCTGCAATGAAGTCATAGTCTTGTTTTACAACTCTACTGTCTGTTGCTCTGTAAACCATTGTGATGTCATAAAATTCAGCCTTGACTTTACTGTGGGATCAAGTAGGATGAGAAAGACAAACATTAATCTCTTTCTTAGCTTGTGAGCTGTGTGTGGCAGGGGTTATATTTTGTTCTGAGTTTGTACAGCATCTAGCACAGCCTGAGCAACACTACAGGTCCCTAACCAGGGCTCCCAGCTGCTACCTCAATACAGCTAATGAGGAAATAATAAAAATCTTTGTTAATTAACAGTAGTGAGAGAAATGAGGAAGCACACGGGAAATATAACTGCATTGTTAAGAGTATATCTCCTTTAAGGACAACCAGGAACGTACAAATGTTGAAGATATTTTAACCCAAGTATCTCAGGATGACAGTTCTTTAATACACTTCATGTAAAAACCATTTGATACATGCATGCTGGTGGTTGAGATGTAACAACATGAATGCTGTAATCTGCCATATAAAGACCCATTCCCTCAAACTGTCCACACGCACAGTTCCCATGGATTCCAAGGGCTGTTACACATATGGAGGGCTTGCTGGGTCAGCATTTTTAAATTTCTGTTGGAAATGTGCCATATAAGGATCTTTCGCAAAAGGGATCAAATCCTTTTAATTACCAACAAAGAACTATCAGTCATCATTTATTACAGATGAACCGATGATTCACAGCAAAAAAAAATTATCCAATGATTTTAGCTTTTATTTGTGGTCACAAAATAGCCCCCTGCAGCTTGTGATTCCCTGAGATGCATTTATTATTTGTTAAATGCTTTGAAATCTGTGGATTCACTGTGAAAAATTCTCTCTTAAGTGCTGGGTATCTGAGCTATATTACCAGTGGTTAGTTATGCTTGGTCAGGTAGGTTAAAGGTATTGTGTCTGTCTCTGGATTGTAGGAGTGTGTAAGCACTTCCACGTCCAAATATTTGCACACACAAATGTAAAATTCAGTTTCCAAAAAATATCTGGGCATTCAGTGTTGACGTTCATGGCAGCACAATGAATTGCGTGGATATTGCTGAACGAAAACACAAAAAGTAGCATGAACATAGCCAAAATGAATTCATTAAAATTTCTAATGAATATCTATAGAAAATATATTGCAGAACTGGCCTAACTCTAATATTTATAAAGTTATACAGAGTTGATAAATGCAATGCACTAGTCAGAATGAAATCCAGCACAGTGATATTCCCATGATAATCGGGTTTTTTTTTGCAGATTGTCAATTTGAATTTATTCTTTTGATGGACTTTGCAGAACATATGCAATAACAATTCATGGCTATTTCTGTCCTGTCATCTACTGCTGTTGTTATTGTTATTATTATTATTAATGATAGTAATAATAGTAATAATATGTATTAATTTATTAGTACAGTATTTTGTAACTCATTTTCTGCCAACATATGTGTCAGGAATTTATATGTTGTGATATACATGCACAGTGCTTTATGGAAATAGAAGAAGATTTAGTTTCTCTCCCAAAGTGCTGACAATATGTGCTTAAAATATTGTAAGTAAACAAATAAAGAGAATGTTGCCAGCTGGAAAAATAAGGTGAGATAGGTATCAAAGAGGGTTTCTATATTGTAATTTTGCATTTCAACTTTTCTTTGAAGATGACTTATGGCAGTTTTTCACCAAGGTGCATTCTTACTCAAAATCTGAAAGTAAAAGAGGCATCTTTCCAATTTCTGCCTCAGAACTAGAGTACAACTTTATAAACGTTAAGAAGAATCCACAGCATGATTTATAATTTGTCATGTTTCACAGCGTGTGTGTGTATGTGGTGTTAGGAAGAATGGTTAATATACAAATTACGTGTGACAAATGAAAAAGTTATCATACATTCATATCACACCTGTTTAAAAGTGTTATCTGGAGCGCTCAACATTAGATTGTCTCCACTTTGCTATCAAGATTTAATTAGTAAAATTTAAAGTGCTTGCTTCCTTCCCTTCTATTTCTTATGATGAGATACATTTGTGTATGTCCATGCAGTATATTTAAAGTATATTTCTACTAGGTGTGATACAGCATGGCCAGAGGGCAGCATAAGAGTGTTAGCAGGGGGCCTTATTCCCTGCCAAGGGAGGAAGGTTTGCTTTAGATTAACTAGAACAGCTGTGGCCAATTAGAGCACCTGACT
>NC_133769.1:137065056-137081668 GCF_003597395.2 Chelonoidis abingdonii | reverse complement strand
AGAGGGCGGGCCCAGGTCCCTCCCTCTCCTCTCCTCTCCTCCAAGGACACTAGGGGAGTGATTAAGAACTGGTTCAGAGGCAAGCAATATCGCCCTGTACCTACCCCAGAGAAGAGAAAGCGCGAGACCCAGAGAACAGTATCGGCAATTTGCCACATAGGTCATAAACTTACACATACATTATTAACTAGTTCTAAGGGGAGTTGTGTCTATACCTCAAGGGGATAATATAATGCTCTAAGTGCTCACAGAGCTGACATCCTTAGCCAGCACAATAGCCAGCACATTGCTGTTCTGGCCACTGTACAGATCAGTTTCTTTTGTTCCTTTTTTTTTTTTTTTTTTTTAATGCCCCGGGTTTGTTTACACTCAGCTGTTTTACTTGGACCTATGGATGCAGTGGCTGCAGAGAGGCTGCTGTTTTTAAGTGGCTGGCCAAGACATTTCCTGGAACATAATCATCTTTATCTCAAATTCTCAATAATCAGAGAAGTTTGCACTCAGGTCACAAAAAATTGTTTGTTTTTAATAGCATTCCTTCAAATGTTTCAAGGTGCCACCTGTAAAAGGCATTAGAGGGATGGCATGAGGAACAACTTCTTTCCAGTTCCTGAGTAGGCATATCTTTTTTACAATAGAGTCTCTCTGTCATCCACTTACTATATTTAACCCATTGCTATTTGTGCTCCCTCTATCCCAGGTTCTTTTGATGAATTATGGTGAATTAATGGCAGGTGACATTGTAACTGACAATCTATTTCACTGTATGTTATCTGTATAGTAAAGATGCCTTTACACTTTCCTGTGAAGATGCAAAGAGGCACTTGATAGATACAGTATATTTTGGGATAAAATAAGAGTTGAGTGATGTGTTGTTTGATTGATCTTCTTTCCTAATACCGTAGAAGGATGCTGAGGGTAATGAAAGAATCTTAGACTGTGAGGCAAATATCCTGTAATTGTATTCACACAGGAAAAAATACAGAGCATTCATAAGAGCCAAGTGAACAATTCAGAATCGACAGTTTATTCAACACATTCAGACCAGGAGTCTGAGCTGCATCATGGCATCAGAGTTGTGCTCAGGGCAGCTTCAGGAGTCATGGCAAAACTGGTATTAAGCAACCTTCCCAGTTCTTCCCCCTCTCAATCCAGAGGCCTCAGGGCCTCCTCTTTTATGCATCTATTGTCTTTCTCCTGGACATGCCAAAGATCAGCAGGAGGAGTGGCACAGGAATGCTACAGTGGGTCTACCATACCTGGGGACTCCCCCACAGAGTGAGAACCCTCAGGAAGCTGGATACTGTGTCTTTCTGCTATTGTAGTGGGGTCCTGGATTTTTCTTTACTGACTCACTATCTGTGAAGAAATTGTGATTTCCGTATTTATGGAATAAATTTATGATATAAATCAATATGGAAATCACAATTTGTATATATATATTCACTATTCAGATTTATTCTACAAACCATTTCTTAGAACTGTTTGCTCTGTGATCCTCAAATCCTGAATATTCTGTTTTGGGTTTTTGTTAGTTGGGAATTGTCATATAGGTAATATGGTATTATTTCTGTTCTCTGATAGTATGACATGTAAGTACTTCAAGCACAAATACTGAAATTCATTGGTTTTCTGTGAAAAGTTGTGCCCATAAAATGTTCCTTGAAAATGAGTACAAAAGAGGCACAAACATGACCAGAGCAAATTCGTTTAACATTTTGACCAGATTTTGGTAGATATTTGCCTAACTGTAACATTTACCTGACCAGTGAAGAAGCCACCATGAGATTTGCATTGTGGAGGAGATTGGCAGAAGATGTGAAAGAAGGAAGGAATCTAATATAGGGAGGCTTGGTTTGCGGCATAGTATTCTGGCTTGCAATGTAACCACTCCATCCTGATCACAGGGTTAAAAACAGAAAAGACCTAGTAGAAGACTAAGTTCATCCATCTGCAAACAATCATTCTCTTTCTTCTTCCCCTCCTCTCTGCTTCCTCCCCCAAGGACTAATTAGGTAGTAATATAAGATTTTATTATTATTGATTTTGAGTGCCTCAATTTTTGGATGCCCAAATTGTCACCTTAAAAATGACCTTATATTCAGAGAGTGGTTGCGCCATACTTTCTGAAAGTTAGACTTCTTTAAAGGCACGCCAAGTGAAGAACACAAAAACTGAGGCACCAAAACTCACAAATCATTCTTGAAAATGTTGGCTTATAATGATACTACATCTGATCTCTGAAAGAGAAACATGTCTCTCTAACCAGTTTAATGTTACATCCAGAATTAAGCGTCACTGTACTGAATCACCTATCCTGAAGAGTGAACAATATTAAATCAAACTGAAAAATTAGCTAGTCATGCAACTCTATTCAAGAGTCCACCCACCCACCTACAGCAGCTAATTAAAGTTCAGTGGGACACAACTGGTCAGCAATGAAATGATACAATATGTCTGAACCAAATTCTGGAGCTATCTACAATTCTAATAGATTCCCCTTTCCTGCGTGATATGGTTATCACTCAGATCTTATTAATGGATACTGGTGTAAATCTCAAAGAAAAAGAGATTTTTGTTATCCAAATGTTAGGGGAAAGAAATGCAGAAACAATGAAGGCTTAAATAATCAGAATTGCTATACGTTATTGGGGAATGAAAGGATAATTCGTCTTGCATAATATTTACCATTTGAGTCTTGTGTATAGGTATGTACACATGAAATAGAAATTACAGGAGGTTATTCTGGCATTAGACATAAGAAAGATATTACAGATATAATATTGTGTGTCATTAGGAGGATGTTTCAGAGCAAGAAAAGATAGAACAGAGCATTTCTAAAACAACTCTAATAGAGAGCGGGGACGTGAATTATCAAAAAAGATTAGCCAGATTTAGGCAGCTTAGAAAATAAAAGAGACTCCCCAGGGATACACTGAAGACAATCCTGAAATGAAAGGAACCAAGTGAGTGAATTCAATTCATCTTTCTGAGACAGTCACTAACTCAAAAAGTCTGGGATCGTGGATGGCAAGGGGATGAGTCAGAGCTGATAAGCAATTCCAGTGTATTTATTTAGTGTTGTTGAAATATAGAACAAATAGCTGAAGTCAAGAGCACCAAGCCATCAGTTTCAAAAGGAACTAGTTTGTTTTGTTTTTGAAGGATTTTTGAGATTACAGCACTAGCTGCATATTTGAGGTTAGAATGATGCATTCTAGGGTGATTCGTATTTATTGGGGTTATAAGGACAGTCCTTAGTGGATCACATGGTATTTTTATAAAGCGGATTCCATGACAAAAATGGCACAAGATTGCATTAACTTTTCATAGATTGATAGAGAAACAAACAGCTTTAATAGACATTTCTGTTCATTTAATAGAAGGGAGATGGGACTTCTTAGCAGGGATATATGCATTTGTTTTGCTTAATTTTAAACTCACTTTAAACACCATGGATTTGAAGGTTTGAATCATGCGTTTCAATTTACTTTCTGGGAAGAAGGGACAGAGAGAAAAAACACAATTAACAGGGTGAAAAGTGGAGAAGAACAAGGATAGAATTAAAAACAAAAGAGACTGGGGGTGGGGGGGAAGGGAAAGCAGAAAGAAGGAAAGAGAAAAATTCTAATGGCTTTTAACCATCTAATGGACAGATTGGGCCATATAATAAATCAAGGGTGCTCTTTTTCTAGCTATAATCCCTCTCTGTGGACACTGTAGTTCTAAGCAATGTATATTTCAATATAAATCTGAAGTTAGGAATTTAGAAGGGAAGCCAAGGGACACAAGGAGAAGTCTATGGCTAGCAAAGCTAAGAACAATGAAGAGCTTTTAAAATATATTAAGAACAAAAAGAATCCCGACAATGGTGTTGATCCATTACCGGATGAAAATGGTAGAATTATCTATGATAATGCAGAAAAGGCAGAATTGTGCAATAAATATTTTTGTTCTGTATTTGGGGAAAAACAGATGATATACTCTCTTCATATGTGATAACACTCTTTCCATTCCACTAGTATCTATAGAGGATGTTAAACAGAAGCTACTAAAATTAGACATTTTAAAATCAGCAGTAACTTGCTGTGACCGGGGTCCCAGTGGGAGCCAGCTGAGGTCACTCAGCTAGAGTGAATTACATAGAATGGGGCAGATAATCCCCAAAGCTGGTGGATATTTTCAATACTTAGATACACCAAACCATCTTAAAATAATTTCGTTATTATTTCACTGGTTGCCCAGAAGCCAACACCACAGTTCCCTTGAAGTAACTGAGCCTCAGACCTCCATCCAGGTACCCAAGTCAAATATGATGAAAATTTCTGAAAGTCTTATCTCATCATATAAAATAAAAGGTTCTATCAATCCCAAAGGATTGAACACATTACCTCCCAGATTACTGAATATTCCAGATCTTACCCAAATACATGCTCACAGCCAAATGCTTATTAACTAACTAAAATTTATTAAGAAAGAAAAGGGAGAGAGTATGATTAAAAGATCAGTATGCATGCAGACGTGAGTTCAATTCTTGAGGTTCTGATACATAGCAGAGATGGTGAGTTTTGTAGTTGCAAAGAGTTTTTAGAATTTAGTCCAGGGATCGGCAGCCTTTGGCATGTGGCTCGCCAGGGTAAGCCCCCTGGCAGGCTGGGACAGTTTGTTTACCTGCCGAATCCACAGGTTCAGCTGATCGTGGCTCCCACTGGCCGCAGTTTGCCATTCCAGGCCAATGGGGGCTGCGGCAAGTGGCGTGGGCTGAGAAGTGTGCTGGCCACGACTCCTCAATCTAGCAGAGAAAAGTATAAGACAATCCAATGGCTGGAAGTTGAAGCTAGACAAATTCATATTGGAAATAAGGCATTAATTTTTGACAATGAGAGTAGTTACGACTGCAACAATTTCTAAGGGTCATAGTGGATTCTTCATCACTGATCATTTTTAAACCAAGATTGGACCTTTTTCTAAAAGCTACACTCTAGGAATTATTTTGGGAAAGTTCTGTGGCCTGTGTTATATAGGTGGTCTGACATAATGATGATCACAATGGTGCCTCTGGTCTTGGAATTTATGAATTTTCCTAATTAATTCTGTGAGTCTGATTTAAAGAAACACATCTGTTTGCAACTCTTTGCTTCTGAAATTAAAGTACTTTAAAAATAGCATCAGAAAAGCAAATGTTTGGTCTTATTTAAGTAGATTTTTTAAAAAGAGGACGTGATAAAATCATATTGAATGGCATGAACAATGCAAGAAAATAACAATTTAATAAAATTTTTGATTTACGGGAAATACCAAATTTCCAACTTTACAGCATAGAGCATTCTGAGATGGTGAGATTAAGGGGTGCCTGGGTATGTATTTGTAGCCATCCCATTTTTAACCTGTTTTTAAACCAAAGTAAAGCAATCAATATTTGGACAAATGGAGTGGACTGTGCAAAAGAGAAATGAAGATCTTTGATTTTACACAAAGAAGAGCTACACCAAATATCGGCTCTATTCATATAGATCTTTGACTTGCTCAAAGACTGCCTTAGTGTAAACATGAAT
The DNA here is from genome assembly GCF_003597395.2 of Chelonoidis abingdonii. Classification (NCBI taxonomy): domain Eukaryota; kingdom Metazoa; phylum Chordata; order Testudines; family Testudinidae; genus Chelonoidis; species Chelonoidis abingdonii. The sequence goes on along the minus strand of NC_133769.1, from coordinate 137,076,113 downwards.
GCCAACTGGTCATGCAGGTATGCAAATTGGAGGTTCCCTTTCACTTGGCAATCAGAATGACACTGATGCTATGTATACATTGCAGCTTAAGTCGGTATAAGTTAGGTCACTCAGGGATGGGAATAAGCCACCCCCTGAACAACATAAGTTACACCAGCCTAAGCACCGGTGTGGACAGCGCTATACTGGTGGGAAAGCTTAGAGCATCTGCACTAGCAGTGCTACATTGGCACAGGGGCCGCTTCCAGGAGCGGCAGGGAGCCTGTTTTAGCACCCCTGCACCATGGGACTGGCAATCCCATGAGCCAGATTCAAAGCGCTGATGGGCCGGATCCAGCCCGCAGGCTGTAATTTGTCCTCTCCTGTGCTAAACCCTAATGGGGAAGGCCTACCACTTGATAACTTGGGATTGTCTTTCCTACTATTTAAACATGTTAGCTAATGTGTTAGCAACACACCTTTTTTTCCTCATGAACAGAAGGCTTAAGAGAATACGTTCCTTAGTGAATCAGTTGAAAGGAATCATTTGTCTCTATAATTCATTTGCTTTGTTCTTTGATATGGGTTGGTTTTTTTTTTTCTATTTTCCCTCCTATAAGAAATGAAAAGGCAAGTGGTCAATCATTTATCATGACTGGACACAGCACCTTGAAAATAGAGTCCACAGGAAGATTAACAGCAGACTGCAATTCCTTGGTACCTGTGAATTTAAACACATTAGTTTTCAGGTCAGTTCAACGTAAGTGTACTTCAGGTAGGTGGCATTGCCTTTACATTACCCTGAGGGAACTGCTGTTTGGTATGCATCCATCATTGTATTCGCTATCCTTGGTTAATAGTACATTAAGAGTGTTTACTACTCAGAGTTTTTAGTCTAAACTATTGAAGCCATAAGGCCCAGCTGTACATTTCTAAGAAATTACTTTATTGCAGGCCTGGGGCGCTATTGTGCAGCATAAGACCAAAGGTCAAGTGACTACAGCTGCCCCAGAAATACCCTTCCTGGAGCTTCTTATTGCTTACTACGAAATAGAAATAATAGAAAATGAAGGCCCATCCACATGGCATTTATTAATTGATTCAGCTAGAGTATGACATGAATGACAGCAAGTCATACCGCTCCACTTGTGTCTCTTGTGGTAAAGCCATTTAATTAAAACGGTAAACGTGCTAAAGCTCAGGTTCTTGTGGTACTCACCCAAGGCTTGCCCAAACAACACACACACACTGGATGTTCATTGATGACTTGTGTGTTTATAGTTAACAATATTAGGGATAGAAATATTTTCCTTACTTTCTTTTGTCATGGTTTTGAATCACACATTTACTGCTCAAATTCAGCTAAATATTAACTTAAGTTCCATTGTTTTAAGATTAAGTGGATGTACAAATGTTTTTCTGAATCAGGGCTTATGTCCTTTATACTGAAATGGCCACTTCCCATTTAGGACATTTTACAATGATCATCTTTGGGTGCCACAGAAATTAATGTTTTGCTTTCACTCTCTACAATAGTTAACTAAGAGAAGAAAGCATTATTCCCAGGGCTGTGCCAGCCTCAGTACAACAAGATGCTGGTGCCCAGAGGTTTTAATGCAGGGCCTTCTGCATCCTAATCCCAAAATGATATGAGCACGTGCAAATCCTTTTAGCTTCTCTGGGAGCTGTGGGTATGTAGTGATACATGATGTTATAGAGATTGCATTTCCTGTTAACTTGAAAATAGTCCATGTCTGCTCCATTCAAAATATAGTAAAGTTCCTATAAAGAATGAATGCACCTGGGAAGAGAGAGAATTCTTCAGTTTCTCAAAGGGTGATATCAACGTGGATAATAGCTAATAATAATAATAGCCATAAAAGTTACTCAGTAGCTTCTTCCTAAGGTGGAAGACAAGGAAATAGATAGAAGAGCAGCATAATTCAGGTCATACACTTTAAAAAGTAGTCTCATCTAGTAGATGTTGGGTCACATCATAAAAACCACTGTGAAACCTTGACACAGATTTTCTCTCTGCTGAAGAGAAATACAAGACTGGAGCAGCACAGGGTGTTTATTTCAGATCAAGATTGAAGTGGCTTGTAGGGCCTCATGTAGAGCCAGGACTGGAATTGCAGTTTGAAACTCAGGTGTGTTGCAGAGATGTTTTTATTGGGAGGGATGCAGATCACCTGTCTTCTGTACATGAGATATGAGCCAGTGACAGGTCCTTTACCCTCAGGACATTATATATATAGGAGTCAAAAAAGAAATCATAATATAATTAGGAAGGATGATCTTATCATTCAGACAAAGGGCTGGGATTTAGGACATCTGAGATCATCAATTCCTTGCTGTGCCACAGACTTCCTGTTCCTCCATTTAGATTGTAAGCTCTTTGTGACAGGAACTGTCTCTTACTACATGCATGTACAGTGCCTAGAACAGTGTCTAGAGTTCTCTGAGTGCTACTGTGATCCAAATAATAATTAACATTACAATGAAGTATAAAATAGCACTGTTAATATAGCATTGCCCTATACCCCCTGATAAGCAGAGTAAATTATAAAATCTGTAGTAAGGGGGCTAGGACAGAAATGATGAAATCTTCAAGAGGTGCCCCACTTCACGATGTCAACAAAGCTTTGAACTCTTCAGGCAGGTGCTGTGCTGCCTCCTTTGAATACCACAGCTACAGTCTGGAGGGAGCTGGGGCTGTTCTTAAATAGGAGAGTTACACAGAGCATTCTGGCTAACGGGGCAGTTTTGTTTTGGATCAGAGCCATGTGTTTCAAGATGAGAAATCTCTAGATTTGGTTTTAAATGTAACACATTGTGCTGATATGGCAAACAGGTGGTCACGTCTTCCTGTGCATATGAGACTGAAACCAGCAAGACTGCAGGTTCAGTGACCACAAGGCAGAGCACGTTCTTTTGCTGAAAAAAGTAACCAGAAACCAAAGTGCAGGAGGGTGGGGTGGGGGAGAAATATATATGGGACAGAAATCAGTCCGAAACCCCCTCCCGGATGCAGAAGGAATCTGAAACAAACAAAAACACAATTCACTGTCTGTGTTTGTTGCCAGGCATGAAGGCTTTTTTTTTTTAAGCCTAACAAGAAAAGGAAGGCAGGATTTTAGTAAAATTCTATTGCCTAGCATGTTTTCTTTCTTTCTTTCTGACAAATCCCCAAGGTCAACATTGTAATAAGCAGCAGGAAGGACCCAATTTTCTGCACCTGTGGCCTTGTTTGTCTATGCATTTCTATAGGTGAATGATCACTGGGGACACAGAACGGAAGTGAATTCAATGGATTGGTTTAAAAAACTCAGCAGGCTAATCAGCGGGCACTCAGGTGAAATAGCTTTAAAGCATTGTTCTAGCAGAACAGTAGTGAAGGAGGCTGTACAGCTACAGTGCACACAACTCGGGATTTTTTGCAAATAAGAAAAAGCCATTGTTAAATCCAGCCTGTAGTCAAGTAGCTTGTTATATATGACACAAACCCCTACACCTGAAATCTCTTACTCGTACCAATAGACGAATTTATTTTATTTTATTTTTAATCTCTGTTTTCACCATGTGAAGTTTAGTACTTGGTAAAGGTAGTGGACTGACAGCCCTGGAGAATGAGTCTTTACTTGGCTTGAGCAGTGTCAGAATGTAAATTTCCTCACCCTTTCTCCTCTATAGCTAGTCATAGGTGAAAGGACAACACAGTACTTGGCTTTGGGGGTGAGACAACCAAGAAGGATGCCATTTAGTACCAGCAGTGATGGTGACAGCTGCCCACTAAGAACTGCAATGAGAACCTGATCCTGCACCTGATCCTAGCAATCAGAGAGGCAGTGTGGGCCAGTGGATGGAGACTCAGGAAATTTGGGTTTCAGCCACTGGCCTTCGACAAGCCACTTTAACTCTGTGCCTCTGTTTTCCTTTATGTGCTTTGTCTATTTAATTTGAAAACTCTTCAGGGCAGGGACTGTCTGTTACAACATACAGTGCCTAGCACAGTGGGGGCTTGATCTCAGTTAAGACTAGAGTTGATTGGAATGATTTTCTGAGGAAAAATGTTCTTTAAAAAAAAAATTTCCATAAAAAAAATTCAGTTTTGCTGAAAAAATTCAATTTTCCATTTGGAAAATCAAAAGGAAAGCTTCTTGCTGTCTGCCTGCCTGTCTGGAAGGCAACTGTCAATTTCACTTTCATCTGGGGAAATTGACAATAGCTTTCCCAGAGGTCTGCTGAGGCAGAATGCTCACACACTTGTCTCCCAGCCTCTCCCTTCCCCCCAGGGAAAAGGAGAAAGAATCCCTTTTTTCTCCCCCCATCTTGAGTTAAGACAGGGGAGGGTGAATAATGGAGGGGGGGTTGGTTTTGAAAAAAACATTTTAAAAAGTTTCATTTTGGGTTGAAGCAAATATGACATTTTTCTGAATTTTTTTGGTGAATTGAAGTAAAAAAAACATCAAGTAGAAACAGAGTGTTTCATTCCAACCCAACATACTATGTTTCGACTTTCAGGCATTTTGACAAAAGCAATGGAAAAAATAAAAATATGGCAAGAGGGGGAGCTGCCTCCCTTATAAAATTTAGTCCAGTCATTTGAGCACTCAGTGGGGGCATTGCGGGGAAACCCAGGTTCAGTTCCTCCTGTGCCTGCTAAGAGGAAGAGATTGGAACTTGGGTCTCCCACATTGCAGAAGAGTGCCCCAACCAGGGGCAGAAACCAGGGGTCAGCAACCTATGGCACGCCTGCCAAAGGTGGCACGCAAGCTGGTTTTCAGTGACACTCTGCTGCCAGCTTGGAGTACCGGCCGCCGGCCCCACTCAGCCCGCTGCTCCAGCTCTTGTTCATCCAGGAACAAGCCTAAGACTAGCTGTAAATAATTCTGTCCAACCAAGCTAAGTCTGGCAACCGCATCATGTAGCCAGAAGTCCCCTCAGCTGCTGCATAAAAAAACAAGCCACCGGAAAGTGGTCCATAGTCTCAAGTGGTGCTAGAACCTGTCATAGCGCCCATGGTCAACCTTTGCTCTGCACATGCCGGCCGTGCACATTTGCATGGACCTACCGTTTCCCGTGAAAGACGCCTCATTGTACATCTTGATACTTAAGACACCTGTGCCATTTGCAGATACTTTAAGGCTCCCGTCAGTAAGTTCTGGGGACAGCTGATCACCTTCAGTGGAACCTTCCTAAAATTGGCCTGCATCACTCTGTGGTACAATGAAGTTTTTCTCAGCAGTTTGGAGGTCTTGTTCAATGATTTGCCAAATAAAGATACAATCGTATCTAGAATAAAGAACTGCCTGTCTCTGCCACAATAGTTGAGAGACGCATAAGTGAAATGGCAGAAAACGTTACTGAAATGCAGACAACTGCATTGAAAGAGACAACACTGTTTAGCATTAATGTTGATGGGCGTATGGATATAAATGATGTTCCACATTTGGCAGTTGTTGCAAGATATTGTGCTTCTGCTGAAATCCAAGAGGAACTTTGTTGCCTAAAACCCCTGCATGGCACAACAAAGGGGGAAGGTATAGTGGAAAGTTTTGTAAACCATTTTGAAGAACAAGGAGTTGATATCAGAAAAATATTTTGTTGACAACAGATGGTGCTCCTGCTATGGTCGGAAAACAGAAGGGATTTTTTAAAGTTACTTGAAGATCAAATTGGCTGTCCAACAGTCAAATTTCACTGTATCATCCATCAAGAAAACCTGTGTGCTAAAATTTCTAATTCAGAGCTTAATAATTTGATGAATACAGTGGTGCAAATTGTGAATTTCCTTGTTGCTCAATCTGCTTTGACTCACAGACAGTTTCAAGCACTGCTAGAGGAGATGGACAGTGCTTATAACGACATTCCACTTCACAGCAACTTTCAGTGGCTAAGTAGTGGCAAGGTTTTGGTGCACTTTGTAAACTGTGTTGATGCAATCAAGGCCTTTGTCAGAAAAAGCACAAAACTACCCCAAACTGGATGATGACAAATGGCTGTGTAAACTCATGTTTCTAACTGACATCACCACTCACCTAAACTAACTCAACCTCTGTCTCCAGGGTGCAGGGCAAACGGTTCTGGATCTTTATGAAGCCTGGAAGGCATTTGTTGTAAAACTAACAGTTTTTTCATTGGATATTCAAACTTTGACTTTCCGGTACTTCTAACTCATAAAAGAGCTATTGACACGTTGCACTGTCAGTATCAATGAGATTGGAATGTACATGAAAGAACTGGAATCAGAATTTTCTGACAGATTTCAAGATTTCCAGCGATTTGGCCCAATGCTTTCTTTTCTAATTAAACCTGAAAAGTTCAATGAAAGCGACTTGGATTTGTCTGTATTTCAGTGGATGGGTGTTGAAGATTTCTAAATGCAGCTCATTCAGTTAAAAAGCTCAGAACTGTGAGCATCAAAGTCTGGAGATCTGTGGAGCGCACTTGAAGCTACTGAGGAAGATCATGGGGCCTCTGTTCTGACCCGCTGGACATCCCTGCCAGTGAAATGTAACTGTTTGAAGAAAATTGTGTTTGCAATGCTTTCAGCATTTGGATCCACATACCTGTGTGAACAGGTATTTTCACACATGAAATCCATCCTCTGTCCCTCTCAGAGCCGGTTAACAACTGATCGCTCAGAAGCCTGTGTGCAGCTTAAAGTATTCAAATACATGCCAGACATTGGAAAATGCAGCAAGCAAAAGCAAGGGCAAGGATCACACTAAACTGATAAGATCTACATTTTAATTTAATTTTAAATGAAGCTTCTGAAACATTTTAAAAACCTTATTTACTTTACATATAAAAATAGTTTAGTTATGTAATATAGACTTATAGAGCAAGACCTTCTAAAAATGTTCACGCGAAACCTTAAATTACAGTGAATAAATTAAGACTGGCACACCACTTCTGAAAGGTTGCAAACCCCTGCACTAGACTGTGAGATAGTCTGGTGTGAGTCTTGCTCAACCTCTCCTCTTGGAGCTGTTCCACTTTTTATAACTAATTAAATAGTCATCAGAGCAAGGACTTTAAACTAGGTTTCCCCCTCTCCCAGTGAGTGCCCAGGTTGTAGAGTCATTCTAGCTCTCTTTCCTTGGCCAAATGATTATCCATTGTCATCATGAATGACCATGAATGCCACTGTGAAAGACAGCAAAGAGTCCGGTGGCGCCTTATAGACTAACAGACAATGAATAGTCATTGGGCTAGATAGTGTGAATAATTTATAGGCACCACTTCTTCTTCCCTATCCTGCTGTTGTGTGAATCCTCTCCTTTGCTTTTCTCAAAATGCCTGAACATTGAAATGTTTTGACTTTTTCAGTTCATTCAGAACTATTCAATGTGAATTCCTGAATAGTTAATGTCAAGCAAAAATGCATTTTTCAGCAGAATTTCACCCACAACTAGTTAGGACTTATAGCACTACTGTAATACAGAGAAAAAGAATTAGAATGAGAGTTTTGACTCCAGTGGAGCCACAACCAAATGGTGGGAGACCAGCAAACTCCATTCACATGGGCCACCAAACTACCATCAGAAAGTAACAATTTTTGGTCACTACTGACCTGGATTGGATTGGAAGTGGTATCAGAAGGTATGTTTTCATGATAGTGTTAACCCAGGCATCAAGTCTAGGAACCCAGATTAGCCTAACCTGGATGTAGGAATCCACACTGATAAATCCAACTTGAATCATGGTGAAGGGCTTCTTATCCCACTGCCAACCATCTTAGTCATCCAACTCTCCAAGTATAGATAAGTTTAAAGGAATACAAACCGTTCCCAGAAATCACAGAACAATATTCCCTAATACTATTAAAATCATCCCTTTTTTTCAAATCTGACCCTATTGTGTTCTGTCAAATTTTCATATTCCAAAAGGTGAAAAAAAGAACTAGAATTTGGATTTAGATATTTTATCAGTCTTTTTTTAATCCCTTATGGGAGCCATTTGTAGGGCTCAAATAATGTGAGATTTGGTCTTCTCTTGGTATTTCAGTTCCTGGATAGTTAGACATATTGTGAAAAGACAGGTCTCATGCTGTAATGTCTCCCTGGAGAATTTATAAAAATGCAGTTAAAATGAAAACACAAATGCAAATGCCAGACTTTTTTGCCTTTATTTGTGTTTACCACGAGGCTATTTCTGACATCACTATTTATTCAAATCCCTACCGAAAAGCTGAAATATCTGAACACCTGAGTACATGCACCCACACACTTACTGAGTGCTTGTGTTGTTAATTTATTTGCAATCTGAAAAATTAGGTCTGAAACAAAAACAAAAAAAGGGCCTCACTCTCAGTACAGATACAGAGCCAAAAGTATTCCTGGTGCTATTGCACTGGGGTCAGCCGTGTTACACCAGGGACAAACACTGCGTGTTTGCTGCTTCTTGGTTTTTTTCATGTTGGCCCTAAAATATCCCTTCTGAGGTTTCCAATAAAAAATCACTGGTGTAGGGGGAAAGTTTGAAACAGAGAGATCAGCAGTAATTCATTTTAAAAAATAACTTTGTCAAGCCAAAGTATAAAGTACTGACAGTCAAGATTTGATGAGAGGTATGGACTAATTTGAGCTAATTAGGAAAAATGAAAATATTTCATGAATTCTACTGCTTCAGTTTGATTTGTGCTCATATTTGTGACTTTTAGTATTCACAGACTTATGTGGCTTCACAACTGGCTTGCATGCTTTGACTGAATTCATTTATTTGCTGTCAAAAAGGTATATTTAATCTCAAATACAAATACTCAACACTGAATATGTTTGTTCAACTCATTAGTGACTTTGGTTATCAATTTCCCAGGCTGAACATCAGTTTACAACATTGTAAATAATCCAAAGGCAGCCCTTTGCTCATGATAATTTGTCAAATATTTTTCTTAAAAAGAGAGAGAGAGAGCCCCAAAGGGATTAACTTTCAGTGGCTTCATGAAACCAGAAAAAGACAATTCACCAAATTTTAATTTGGTACACAATATGCAACCTGTTTGATCTGATTATCTGAACACACACCTGAGACCCAGGAACTCCTAAACCCTAATCAGGGATCTTACCCTGACTTACTACATGGCCATGGACAAGTTGTTTAATTTCTTAGTGCCTTGGTTTCCCCATTTGGAACTGGAAGGTGATTCGTATTTACTGACCTGACACAGCTATTGTGTTTTGCAAATCAAAAGGCTTTCTCTATATGCTAAGAATTAGTACTTTTGTGATCACTTTAAGTGTCCAAAATAATTAAAGATTTAACCAATGAACAGGGACCACTATCTGGTGAGTATTCTGTCTACGGGTATTCTGCATGTTATGAGAGCTGAGACTGGAACCAGGACCCTCATAGTCCTCAAGTGGACCAAAAGGGAGACTGTCTCTGTCTTTACTGTTACTGACTGAATATCTGCTCTCACTCCCTCACACGTACTGTGACAAAGTTCTCCCTTCTACCTTTGGTGGGTCCTGCGTTTGGCAGATTGGGTTATGCTCACCTCAGTGATCTTCCCACAGTCTGGTGCAACTCCTCCGTTGTGTGATCAGGAGTTGGGAGGTTTGGGGGGAACCGGCCCACCCTCTATCCGGGTTCCACCAGGGCCCTGTGGATGAGCAGCTATAGTGCCTCCTTAACAGCTGCATGAAGCTACAACTCTCTGGTCACTTTCCTCTGGCTTCCTCCAACAACTTTTATCCTCATCACAGGACCTTCCTCCTGGGTGCTGGATAACGCTTGTCGCTCCTCGATGCCTCCAGCAGTATAACTCTCTCAAACTCTCAGCTCCTTGGCCTTCTTGCTCCCAGCTCCTCCGTTCGCTGCTCCTCTCCTCTGGCTACCTCCCTGGCTGACTGGATTGAGCTCCTTTTTAAAGAAACAGTGCCTGATTAGCCTGCCTATGATTGGCTCAGTGTTCTAATTAAGTAGCTATCTTACTACTGGCCTTCTAGAAGGGTCTTAATTGGCTCCAGGTGCTTGATTTAACTGGAGCATACTGCCATTTGGGTTACCATGGTCTCCTAGGGATTGTTGGCTGAGGCTACATAACTGGAGGGAAGCAGAGCCCTGCTTCTCCTGGCGGCCAGGGTAGCTCTCTTCCCTTTGACTGCTCTGTTGTGAGGAAAGAGGGAGAGGGCTGCTGCTGCTTGCTGCTGTTCCTGCTGGGCGCTGGCCCTCGCTTGCTGCTGTTGCTGCTGCTTACTGCGTTTCGCTTCTGTGCTCCCCTGGCTGGGTTAGAACGCACACCACCCTCTCCTGCTTCAGCTTGCTGGCTGGCTGTAGATTCCCCCCCGCCTCGGTTCTGCTGTTCTCACTAAGGCCTTGAGGGCGGGGGGGCTGCTGCCTGCTTCCCAGAGAGGGGGTGTGAGGGACCCCAGCTCTTGTTGCTCGAGGAACCTTCTGAGCGGGGTCCTCCTGCCTTGACACCAGAAACCACCACCAACTGGAGCGCTGCTGGACTACGGGCAGCTGCTGGCGAGCTGTTGGAGCCCGGAAGGAGGTGAAGGAGGAGAGGAGACCGCTGCTGTTGGGAGCAACAGTGAAGACCACTGTGGAGGGGTATTCCTGCTTGAGTCCTTTTCACACTGTTGTCTTGTGGTGGGTTTGGACTGAGTCCTGGCTGGGACAACCGGGGGGTTGGCGGGGAGCCTGCCCCGGTCCGTCTGTGTTCCTGTTTCGCCCCACCACCACGTTGCCCCCTCCACACCCTGCTGGCTGTTTTCTTCGCTTTGGACTCTGCCTCTGGGACTTGAGTGTCGCCTGATCCACACGCCACGTGCCATTCATTTGGGCTGCAGCAGCAGCAGCGCTCTATATTCAATTGACTTCGCACAATTGCCTGTGGGTGCCACCCCACTTCCCTTCCCCCTGATGGCCTTTCCTTTTTTGTCGCCAGCCCACTATTCCTCTGTGGCCCTGCAGTTTATGCCCCAGCCTGCAGCTATCCCGTGTCCTCTGCCCATCTCCAGCTAGCCCTTCCACCCACCCTGTGCTCCCCGCCCTGATTGGTCCTCCCTCGTGCGCGCCACTCGCCCGCCCCCACCGCTGTTGTGCCTTCCCCCATATTGAGTTTT
>NC_133769.1:137044576-137064956 GCF_003597395.2 Chelonoidis abingdonii | reverse complement strand
AGCCCTGTGGATCCTCCCCTTAGGCTGGGGGGAGGTCCTTTAGAAGTGGGCGGGCTTCGCCCGCCCGCCCCTGGGATGCCAATAGGCTAACATACCTGTTTCTCAGTACTTTACTGTAGCCATCTGGCCTTGCCCCAACACAGTACACACAGTCTAGTCCCACTCTTATCCCTGTATTGCCCTTTGCATGTTGAACCTTAAGGACACAGAACACCTGCAGTATCTCGAGTATCTGAGCACTAGCCAATAATAACAGCTGGATGTTAGAAGAACCCAAACATAACTGATATGGCACACAGCATTGCCTTCACAGCAGTAAAATTACTGATGGGTCAGCAAATATATTATCCAGAGGTGCCTACGAAAGACGCTTCAGATCACTTTTGAACTGTGATTTTTATAATTCCTATTTATGGTTATTGTTAATGCTATTAATAATCCTACTGGTGAATCTGGTATACAGCATATGATTAAATAGATTACTATTGTGTATTTATATAGCACCCTTAATCCAACCATCTCAGGATGTTTAGCAGACATTAACTGATTAAGCCTCTGAGGTAGTTAAGGGATACCATAAGGATCACGTCACTCATTGCTGACAAATGGCTACCTCCAGAGTGAAACTGCACAGTTGTTTAACCCTGCTGCATACCAACACTACTCAATATCTTAGGACAGGACGTACGGAATACTGACAGTGATGTATTTCTCCCACTTGCAAAGGAAGGAAAGTGCCCTCTTCTACTATGGTGAGGTTTCTCTCAACTTGTAGATAGCTTTTGTTCACTCCGTATGCTGTGTTGCCAGCCCTTGTGATTTTATCACAAGTCTTGGGATATTTTATGTTTGTCTTAAAGCTCCAGCTCCTGAAGTCATGTGAATATGTGCAAACCTCAGATTTCATTTCAAAAAATAAAGTTTTCACCCTCATGGTTCTTGTGAAAAGCTTGAAAACATAACCTGAGTATACTCTAAAGCAGGGGTGGGCAAACTTTTTGGCCTGAGGGCCACATCTGGGTGGAGAGATTGCATGCTGGGCCATGAATGTAGGGCTGGGGAAGGGGGTTGGGATGCCGGAGGGAGTGCAGGGTGTGGGAGGGGGTGTGGTGTGCTGGAAGGGACTCGGCGGGGGTTGGGGCAGAGGACATGGGCAGGGTGTATGAGGGGGAGCTCAGGGAAGGGGCTTGGGGTGTAGAAGGGGATGCAGAGTGTGGGAGGGGGCTCAGGGCAGGGGTGCAGGGAAGAGTGTGAGAAGGGGCTCAGGGCAGGGGCTAGGGATGTGGCAGGGGTTGGGGTGTGGCAGAGGGTTGGGGGGCAGGGTGTGGGGTGCAGCAGGGGGCTTAAGGCAGGGGGTTGGAGTGTGGGGTGCAGGAGGGATTCGGGATGCGGGCTCCAGTCCAGCGCCACTTACCTGGAGTGGCTCCGGGGTGGCAGTAGTGTGCACCGAGACCAGGCCAGGGCAGGCTCCCTGCCTTCCTGCCCTGGCCCCGCGCTGCTCCCAGAAGTGGCTAGCACCACGTCCCTGCAGCCCCAGGAGTGAGGGGGAGGCAGAGGGTTCCACGTGCTGTCCTCACCTGTGGGTACCTCCCCCAAAGCTCCCATTGGCTGCAGTTCCCCACAGGCTGTGGTTTGCCCACCCCTGCTCTAAAGGTTCAAAAACCGGAAAGTAAATTAAAGAGAACCTAACATTTGTTTTATATATATATAAAATTCCATGATTTTGGGGCCTGAATCATGATTCTTAGAATACTGAAAGTTGGTGGTTCTGAGTACAGATGTAAAAAATTACAGAAGAGCATTTTGGAAGAAGATACAAGAGGCACTTTAAGAAGTTACAGTTCAGCTGCCGAATCCAATTCATTTATCGAAGCATTCACAATTCATACTTCAAGGCTGGTGAAACAAAGCTAAATAGTTTATTGTGAAAAGAAAGTCACAGAGGATTTAATCCTGCTCCCCCTGAATTCAGTGTGTGTTCTGTCATTGACATAAATAGGATTAGGATCCAAATTTTCCTGAAGTTCAGGGTGTTCCATCTCCAGTAATCACAACATTTTAATAATGGGGGGTGGGGGAGATATCACATAGTGCAGGTTGTATCCAACTTTTGCAACAATCTGTTAGGTCGTAAATCAGGGAAAGGTAGGAGGTCTTAAATATGATGAAGATCATAGTACAGCTTGCTGTGATGTGATTAGACCTTTATCTAAGCAGATTTGGATGGGTTATCACCTGTATGAGAGAATCTAAGTGCTAAAAAGATTTGATTAGGTAGGTGGCACTATTCCCTGTATGTCCATAGTAAACCAGTGTCCTGATATGGGGTTATTGCAATGTTGGGTGTGCTGCCTTTCAGATGAGCTGTAAATACAGCATTTTATCAGTTGTGATTATGTAATACCCTATAGCACATTGTGCAGGAATAAGCGTGTTTGCTCCTGTATTTGAACCACATTCCAGTATGGGTGATTACATTCTAGCTTCCTAAATTCCCCCTTTGCTTTAGGAAGATAAGGCATTCTTTTTCACATCATGCCCCTAAATCAGTGGTTCTCAACCTGTGGCCTGCGGGCCCAATCAGACAGAGCTGCAGCCCATGTGACATCCTCAGGGCCATAGAGTAGTAATGCATGCAGCCCACATAACACATTGTGGGCCACAATGGTAAATAAGTTGAGAACCACTGCCCTAAATTGTTGCATAGCTGGGTGGTGCTATTCTGATAGCTGCTGTGTTCCACTGCAGAATGGTGGCAAAATGGCAGCCGAAGTGTTACCCAGTATGTGTAGTGTATAATTCCCTAAGTGTCTGTAGCTTGCGAAAGGTCTAACATAAACCAACCCAGTAGTAATTATAATCTTTATGTGGATTTAAAGCGAATTCAGAACAGGGATAGGAATGTACAGCATGGTAGCCACAACTGTCTACATTAATGCTAAAGAGAATGTGCTGTGTTCGCTACTGGAATACTTACATAGAGAACAGGTTTGTTAAAACTCGTAGCAGTACTAACTCGTAGTAATAAAAATGAGCTTTCAGTAGCACCACCTCATCAGTCCCCTGTGGCTTCACTTCAGACTGAATGACATTAGCTGATTTTTCAAATGTCCTCTACAAGGGGTTATTTTTCCTCCCCTCCCGCACATTTCCCCCAGTTCAAAACTAAACTTTTGAAATTATAACAATAAAAAAATCTAGGGCCAGATTCTTAGAGGAAGCTACTGAGAAAAAGGGAGGATTTCTGATGCTGGGGCCTATGTACTGTCGGCCCCAGCCCTGGTGTAGTTTTGACTGACCTTGGGGCCCCCAGGAACCATTATGCCAGCCAAGAATAGATGAAACCCACTTAGCCCTCTGACCTGGCCATGATATGCCTCCTACAATGACGCTTGCAGAGGATATAGATGAGGAGCCAGCCATGGAGATATCCACGCTTGTGGAGTTGGCGCTTAGAGAGATCCATCAGCTTTCTTGACCCCTTTTTGTGACACCAAAGTGATGGCAAGTGGCCAGATCACAGAAATGAATCTGATCCAAAGGTTTTAACTCAGACTTTTTGTTTTAAGTCTCCATCATTCATCTGGTAGGTTACAAAAGCTTAGTGCTAGCTTTCAGCGATGAGACTGTAGAGCGTGATCACTGCACTGGAAGGCAGTAGTTAGGAGTCAATAGCATCAAAGTAATTTTCCAGAAATCCAATATTCTTATGCAAAATACACTTAAGGGCACTTTTACCCGTAATATTCTGCACAAATCCCATTAACATTCCTGGGAGTCCCCCACATATAGACAAGAATAATACAAGCATTTTCAGGCCCAGCCATACACACAGTTTTGTATGAGTAAGCATTACAGAGCAGACCCTTGAAAGATTTTTTTAGTGGTCCTTTATATGTGCAATACTAATGCACTAATCATAACATTATCTGATAACATTTTTCCCTGTTTAAAATACCTGTTCTGAATCAGATTGATTCTTGCTCCCTAGATATAAACAAGCAGAGATATAGGTAATCACTATCGCTTTATTAGCCTCAGTGATATTTGACCATAAGTACAACATTCTTTTATTGGAATGATCTCGTTTATTGGTGTTCAGATGATGGATGAACATGTACAAAATAATGCAGTGTGGTATAAACAAAGAACATAATAAAATAAGAAATAAATGCAGCCAATATCAAAGGAACCTGTACATGAAACTTAGTAACACATTTGAAACTGTATATGGTAACCCTCTCTGCTTCCTGTAATACGTTGAGGCATATCTTTCAAGTTACTGGATCAATTTGTACTGTTCTCCTGCAGGGTGAGACTGGATTGAGGTCTAAAGCATTTGAAGATTCTTTCTTTCTTTCTTTTCTTGTGAACTACCACTATTACAAGCTGAAAAGCTTGTCTGTTCCCCAGCAAAAGTTGATCCCATAAGAGCTATTACCACCCCCACCATTACCATTACATTCATTTTCCACAGTATACTCTTCCCCCTTCTTTTTCAAGATACTGAGTACATGACAAATCAATTGCAACACACTCATGATAGTACTGAAATTGTCTACCATCTCTGTCCCTGTAATGCCAACCCCAAGTATTCCAAAGTCATGAATCAGGCCGCACAAAATGAGATGATTTTAAAATCTCCATGAGATTACATTTTCAGTTCTTTTTAATTTGCCTTCTGCTGTTGAAGCATTTAGGGTTTGTATTTTAAAGCTTTTCCCTGTGACCATGAGGCTTAGAAACGTTTTTTTCTCCCAAATGAAAGATGAGATTCACATGTAATAATCTGATCCGAGCAGCTGGGGTTTTAAGAAGAACTTCAAAAACTATGAGAGTTGGCAGCACTATGTGACTACCTGTGTATCTACAATATCTAATCGAGGTTCTTACATTGCACATTTACACTGTGGTCAGGGGCGGCTCTTATGTTTTTCGCTGCCCAAAGCATGGCAGACAGGCAGCTTTCGGCGGCATCCCTGCAGGCAGTCCTCTGGTCACGCAGATTCGGCGGCATGCCTGCGGGAGGTCTGCTGGTGCCGCGCCATTGGCGTCCCTGCCGCAAAATTGCTGCCGAAGCCGAAGGACCAGCGCACCTCCCGCAGAAACACCGCCGAAAGCTGCCTGCCTGCCGCCCTCACAGCGACCAGCAGATCACTCCCCACGGCTTGCCACCCCAGGCATGCGCTTGCTGCACTGGTGCCTGGCACTGCCCCTGTCTGTGGTATCTGAACACTAAAAGATTAATTAATTTCAGGGAATTGCCAGAAAAGAGATTATGTATTAAGTACTTTGATTTTAAAGGGGGATATACTTATTTTTCTTTATCAGAAGAATATAGCTAATCTCTAACCCCACATAATTCATAGTTCACTGAACATAAATTTCAGAGTGGGTGAAGGGATCTGATAGTGACTGGTAGCACAGTGCACTAGCATGTGGAAGACTCAGGTTTACAGATGAGCTCATCTCCCTTTCTCTCTCTCTAGCTGTGAGTGAGGAGCACTTTGACGGTGATTTCAAAATGGAAAGATGCAGGTTCTGAAGGGAAACACCATGGATTGTTGCTTAGAGCAAAAGATTGGAAATCAGAAAATCTGTGTTTTTCTTATTCTTATTTGCATTATGGTAGTGCCTAAGGGCTAACTGGGAACAGGGTCCCACTGTGTTCGGGCACTGGATAAACAGTGGATAATAGCGAGTCCCTGCCCCAGAGAGCTTACCTTCTGAACAGACAAGACAGACAATGGGTGGGGAAAGGGATATAACATACAAGAAAATAGTTTGCAATTGTTATTTTAGTTCCACAGGTTTTATCCTCAGGGAGAGAAGGGGAAGATGCTGGTCAGTTACTTTTTAAAAAATATTTAGGTAGGATTTGTTAGGAGATGATTAACTTAATGGAAAGACAAAGGAAGGGAGAGGGGCCATAGAAAGGAGCTCGGTAAAGGGGGATCCATATATCTCAAAGTCCTTTACAAAGGATGTCAGTATCACTATCTCCATGTTACAGAAAGGGAAAGTGAAGCATAGGGAGTTGAGGTGACTTGTAAGGTCACCCAGCAGGTCAGTGGTGGAGCCAAAAATAGAACCCAGATATACTGAATCCCTGTCCAGTGCTTTATCTGGCAGGTCACGCTGTCTCTCTGAACACTGCCCTCTAAAATGCTGTAAAAGGAATGAGTGGAGTGCATAGACTCCTTGCCATGCTGGTATGATTATGCTGAGATCTAGCTATAACCAAGAATCCCTCAATGCCAACTGGCAAGAGGGTGTCAAGTCTATCCTGATTGAAATATGTACATTATGCTTCACCAAAGAATGTCATGTGATGTCTTAAATGAAAGCCAGGGTTGCGCTGGCCATTAATATAATTATGAAGTGTATGCATTCATACTGTGGGAGGAGTTATGTATATATACTGCATATATGATTTCTATATACTGCAAATATGATTTCAAAGCCTGAAAAATAGTTTTTCTTCCAGATAGGAGCTAAGGAATGTAGATCTGTGTGTCGGGTTGTAAATTAAGCCTGGTAATCTACCACAATTGGATATCGATTTGCATATAAAGACAGACATTAAAGAAGTGTTAAATCAACAGGGAAGCAACACACCAGAAAAACAAGCCATGGGGGATTATCCTGTCTCTGAGTATGGACAATGAATTTTGGATGTGTATGTAAGAGACGATCTAAAACAGTAAATTGTGCAATTACATTCATGAAAACGGGATCTCAGCCAACATTGGTTGAAAAGTTGCATAAGGCTTTGGGTGAGATCAACTTCATTGGCAGAATGTTAACGTGGTAGTTAAGTTTAGTGTCTAGGAAGTGTGTTGCGATTTTGTTTTATATCCAACCATTTTTTTCCCATATCCTTACTCACTGTCACTTGAACATTTGATGATAAACTTATTCTTGTTTTCACTATAAATCTGTCTCAGTGCTGTAATATGAAACAAGTGCTGGTCCTGAGCTGAATTTCACAAGGTGGTTGCACTGTTCCTTCGAGGACAGCAAACCTGATATTTCTGAAAGTAGTCAATGTTAGGCTGGATAACTCATTCCTGTGCCTTCCCCAAGTCTAAAGCATGACTGATTAGGAGCCCAAGGATTCTGAGGATATTACATGCTGTTGGAATCAGCCCATCACCACTTTATCAATGAACTTCCCCTGAAAGTGGAATTTAGAGACTAGGCAGTGGTTCACAAGAATGTTAGTAACACTTGGTTGGTGTATTGTCCATTGCTTCATAGCCCTCTACTAGGCATCTTCTTGCTTGAGTATGCCTTTAATAGACGGTCTAAGTTGCATAATAGTCTCTTTCTACTCCCCTCCCCTAACACTCATCCAGAACTCCGTCTCCTTTGCTTGTCTTTCAGTACTGCCTAAGGGAGAAGACACATTCGCCTTGATTTATGACAGTATAGGCACTGTGTTTGAGAGAGATGACAGTTGCTATGATATGTACTGTGCATCGGATGACCCAAAAGCAAGCTGTTTACCAGGGATACCTCAGCAGCTGTTTTAATTCTTGTTGTGAGCTGTCAGTGCTTCTGGTTTTATAGCACCTTCATCACAATCTGTCACTCCTTTTTATGGTTATAATGCACACTAGTTGTCACCTTCTTCCACTGGCTGTGCACAGACCAGTTTAAATGTAGTTCATCCATATGGCAGCGGATAAGTTGTTCTCCACATTTCTGGCAGTTTTCCTTTCACAGCTGCTTCTGCCCCTCTTTTTTGTGTTACAAGAATAGCCCAGAATTAAGGATTCAGGGAGAAAACTGAAGATTATACTCAGATGGACACTGCAACATATCCTGAGTCCCTTCTTTAGGGACGTAAGAGTCATCTTAGCATAAATTGTTGGTGGTTGTGAGTGATGAATGCCTGGCCCATTCCTCTAATAAAGCAAAGTAACCTTTACTGATAGTCAATAAATGTGCCTTATTTTTAAGATGTTTACAAGTGTATGTATATGTACAAGTGTATATATGTATATGCATGTGTATGTATATACATACACACTCAGTCTAGATATCACATTTGCCAAAGTACATATGTTATTTCAGCTTGACCTATTTTGATTGCAAAATCCAGGTGGTTCCTTTTATTTGTCCGAAAGCAAAAGCAACTCAGTGTACTAATCCCTGTTGCTGTATTCTATCACTAATCTGAGTCCATGCCGTGAGCACAAGTGGTATGAAATCAAAGTGTTCTGAAGAGAATTGACAGGGCCACCAGAAGAAAGTAAAAGAAATCTGCAGTTGTATCCCTTAACTTTCAAACCATGGAGTTTTTAATGCCTGAAAGATTAATACAGCACATTACAGTGTTATTCTTATTACTTTTTTTTTTTTTTTTTTTTTTTTAAGGAATAGCATGTGATTGAGAGTAAACTTTATTGCAGCAATTTTTTTCCTCTGGCGGTTTCTTCTGATTGGTCCTTTGATTATAGCGAATCCCCAAAGGCTTGTGGATTAAAAACAAAGGCTGGTTTGTAAGTGAACTTGCTGTTGATGGATTAAGGCAGTGTGCCTGCTGTAACCAGATCCACAATACAAGTTCATTCATTTCGAATGAAGCTCTAAACTCACATTACACTCTCTCTCGCTCAGCTCTTTGCCATCCAGCCAGTGAAACTTTACACCTACATGATTTTATCACAATCTCAGTTCACCAACAATGGGTGTCATGCTGTGAAAAATATAACTATAAATCAAAGTCATACGTATGGCATAGGCACTAATCTTTCCAAAGACCTTGTTTTGAGGCTGCAAATAAATAGATTTGGTTTGATGTGTTATGTATATATCCATAAAACAATCTAAGGCCAACACGGTATATTTCACTCCAGGAGCAAAAAAAAAAATCTCCATTTGTGACATAGTACATGAATTCTGGGATAGTGAAATTAATTGACTTTTTTCATGCTTTCTCTTTAATGCTAAATAGATTCAAAAGTGATTCATTTTTAGAGTAATGTTTGAAAAATTGTAACAAACCATGCATGCAATTCCAAAGTATCTGTAAGACTCTCCCCTAAGAATTTTTATGCTCCTGCCTCATATGCCACTGTAGCATGGTGCAGCAGGCCCTCCCTCTCCCCTCCCCCCACTGACTCCTGCCTCTGCTAGATTCACAAAGTCACTCTGAGACCCTGGGATTAACAACCACTGGTGCAGTGTATTCACAGGCTTGTTTCTACCACCGTTTCGCCATGTACAGTTGGCCCTTCACCGTCTGCAGGCGCGAGGGAGAGAAGAGCTACCTCCTTGCTTCCACTCCCTGTCTTTCCCTTTCTTTCATCTCCCCCGTTGGCTTCTTTCCCCGGGGACTTTTATAGAGTCCCAAGCTAATTAGGCGACAGCTGTCTCTGCTTCCCCAATTAGGGCCAGGCTGTCTCCAGCCAGCTCCCATTTATACCCCTAAATGGGAGCTGGCATGAGAGAGGTCTGAATCAGCAACCCTTTGCCCAGCACCCTGACACACATTTCCTCACCTTCTCCAACTTCCAGCTTCACCCCTCTGCATCTGTTCATTCCTCTACCGGAGAGGGTTCTACGGGAGAGTCTTTTACCCTCTTTTGGGGCAATCCCAGGATTTCTGTGTGTATTTCCTTCATCCCCACCCACAGAAATGAAGTTGTGTGTGGGTGGATGGCCCCACAGCTGCACTGTAACCCACAGGTTCTTGCACCATTCACAGCCCTGTGAGTGTTCCCCTGTTTCCCCCCCTTCCTTTCTGTCAGGGGTTTGGGGTTGGTTACAGACCTCTCCTGGACACTCAGGGCTTCCTATCCCCCAAGTTTGTCCAACAGGGCCTGGGTCTCTTCCTCTGGGGGTCTGCTAATAAGGGCCTCCACCAGCCCTTGCTCTCTGGTCAAGGACCCTGGAGTGGACATCTCACCCATAACTTCTAACTTCCCTCTCCTTTCTCAGGCTCTGTTGTCTAGGGGTTTTCTGATTATCCGCAGCCACCTCCACATCTGCTCCACATCCGCTGTCCTCCAGGAGAGCAGTTCCACGGTTTTTCTGCACAACATCTAGATGCCATACCATCTCATTCAAATCTATATCACTGTCCACTTCTACAGGGTAACAGTTATACAGGCTCTTGACAGCTGCTCCCTCTGGGGGGCCAGCAGGTCCTCATCCTGTGGCCGAGGCAGTACCTGTGTGGCTGGGCCTCCTGCCCAAGCAGCAGGTGGCCAGTGCAGGCTCCTGGCCCCTCCCAGCCCCCCCTGTGACCTCAGACTGCTCGGGACCTCCCGCAGCAACTCTATTCTCCAGCAGGCCAGGGGTTCTCTCACTGCTGTAGCAAAGGCGCAGAGAGGGACAGTGTGTGTCAGGGGTCTTGCCAACTTCATCAATGCTTTCCAGCACCACAGTTGCTGAGAGGGAGGAGAATGCCATGTAGGAATGGGCTCTGTTCTGGATTCTTTGTCTCCTCTTCTTCCACATCTGTATTGCTACCCACCTCAACGGCGGCCTGATGGCTCTTCCATGCAACATCTGGATTCTCTGCTCTCCCCTCCACATCTGGCTCTCTGCCCCCACAGAGAGCATGTTGATGGTTCTGTATAACCTCTCGATTCTCTGCCTTCTCCAACTCCTCCTGCTGCTTGATCATCCCCATTAGGGGCTCCTCCATCTCCGGGCTGCTAAACATTTTCTTTGGCACTGGATCCTGGACAAGCCCCTGTGTGTAGCAGGGCATGGCAGGGGCTCCTCTGCTAAATCCACGAAATCACTCTGAGACCCTGGGGTTAGCAACCATTACTGCAATTTATTCACAGGCTTATTCCCACCACCATTTCACCATGTACAGTTGGCCCTTCACTGTCTGCAAGCAGGAGGGAGGGAAAAGCTACCTCCTTGCTTCCACTCCCTGCCTTTTCCCTTTCTTTCTGCTCTCCCCCTTGGCTTCATTCCCCTGAGACTTTTATACAGCCCCAGGCAACAGCTGTCTATGCTTCCCCAATTAGGGCCAAGTTATCTCCAGCCATTTTTTCCCGTAAATGGGAGCTGGTATGATAGAGGACCAAATCAGCAACCCTTTGCCCAGCACCCTGTCAGCCACGCTGAGAATTTCCAATCTTTTGAGAGTATGTTCTTTAAAATCTGTCATTAAACTCTTCAAATTTGACAGAAGATAAAGTAAGGAAGAAACTATTTTTAATCAGAAAAGGTTCCAAGTCCTAAAAATCTTTCCAGGAGTTATTCTGAAAAGCTGAGAGTTTCTGAAGGCCCCCTTTTCTTCCCCCAGTGTTCACGTGCACACTAATACTATCCCAAGATCTTCACCTCCCGCCCTTCACTCTTGCCTGCCCTGGTCTCTAGTGGACAGTAAACTGCCACATGCTTTGACAAAATACGTATTATCGACAATACTGACTAAAGGAGAGAGCCAGGATTGGAGTTGCTGGAGGTCAAGTCTGAGAAACATTGGCTCAGTTTTGTGAGACCTCCAACAGGAGTGGCAAGGGTCAGGCCTGTACTGTGGCATATTAAAATTTTGTGTTAGGGAAAATCGCTTCATTCTAAAGCTAGCTCTAGTAAGAGCCATTATTTCATAACACCTTGTTATGACCTCATCTCCATAACATCTCGCTAACTTTAGTGTATTTACCCTTGAAAGCATCCTGTGAGGTAGAGGAAAGAGCTATTATCTCCATTTTTCAGATGGTAAACTGATGCACAGGAAAGTGATTTGTCCAACATGAAGTGTGTGGTAGAGATCTCCAGAGCCTTAACCACAAGGCATTGTTTTTTCTGCTCTTATGTGAGAACCCCTCTTATAAGACTGAGGCTTGGTCTGCACTTAAAAGTGAGGTAATGTAGCTTCATCGGTTTGGGCTATGAAAAAACCACACTTATGACTCCCAAAGCTATTCCAACCTCATCCCCAGTGTAGACAGAGCTATGTCAGTAGAAGAATGCTTCCATCAACATAGCTACTGGTGCTCAAGGTAGTGGTGTTTCTACACTGATGAAAACACCTCTTCCATCATTGTATTCTGTAGCTATGCCAAGCGAGTCTCCATAATGTAGATACAGTTTGAGGTGGCCTGAGACATCCTTCCCCAAGAAGCTGCTTTACTCTAATTTTACGGTTGCCCTTAATACAGACAAATTTGTGAAATTGTGGGAAATTTATGAATTTCTCGTGGTCCACTACAGCTAGGTGCTTCCCATTTAATGATACCTTGGTTCAAGCCCCAATGAAATATGTTAAGCCATGTCTCCACTATGGGCACTACAGTAGCATAGCTATTGTATATACCAGGGGTCGGCAACCTTTCAGAAGTGGTATGCTAAGTCTTCATTTATTCACTCTAATTTATGGTTTTGTGGGCCAGTAATACATTTTAACCTTTTTAGAAGGTCTCTTTCTATAAGTCTATAATATATAACCAAACTATTGTTGTATTTAAAGTAAATAAGGTTTTAAAACTGTTTGAGAAGCTTCATTTAAATTTAAATTAAAATACAGAGCCCCCTGGACCGGTGGCCAGGACCTGGGCAGTGTGAGTGCCACTGAAAATCAGCTCGCGTGCTGCCTTTGGCATGCGTGCCATAGGTTGCCTACCTCTGGTATATACTGTAACCCCATAGTGGAGAGACAGCCAGCAGTGACAGAAGGGGTTTTTCCATCTCTGTAGGAACTCTAATCCCCAAGTGACAGTAGCTAAGTCAATTAAATCACTCTTCAGTCAGCCCACACTGGGATTAGGTCAGCATAGCTACAGTACTCAGGGATGTCGATTTTTGAGACCCCAAACCAACATAGCTATGACCACCTAAGTTTTAAGTGTAGAGCAGACCTGAGACTGTCCATTAATTGCAAATACACCACACAACCTTAGTAGTGATCATATCACAAAGATGCATTCTCTAAAATATTGATGCTTTCCCATCTCACATATCATATATTCAGTTTTATTTAAAGTTTATGTGGAGGAGTCTTTACAACAAGCTTTAGAGTAGAGCTAGTTGAAATGTTTGTGTAAATTTTTTTAATGGAAAATGCCTTTTTTGGACAAAATGGTACTTTTCACACACAAAAAAATTGAAATATTTCAGTGTAATATGAAAAACAATTTTTTTTCAATTGTTAGTGACCAAAAATTGAAAAAAATAGTGGTTAGGTCGCTTAAAAACATTCAGGTTCTTTCTTTTTTGTTTTTGTTTTAAGAAAATCTAAAAAAAAGAAAGAAGAAAAACAAACAATACTATTTTTTCAAAAAAAAATCGTAGGAAAAATAATAATTTCCTGACCAGCTCTACTTCAGAGACTGTTTTGGTTTTGTTTTTAAACAAACGAGTGAAGAAATAAAGTAAAATCTTTTTGAGGAGGCATTATTCACCAAAAATGTCCTCTGGAGGGCAACATGACTGGAACTGACTGCTGGTGTGGTACTAAGGACTAATTTCTGTATTTGGTCCTGGCAGAAAAAAATGCCTATTGGAGTAGGTGCATGGGGAATGATTATGTTTCCTTTATTTGTCTTGACGGTGCAGCTATAGGACAGTTTCATAAAGGGAAGAGACGGATATTGATTTTCCTTGTTTTAAGCTTAGTTTTGTGTTATTCAGATGAAATAACTTTTTATTACTTGGCTTCGTTTTTTTATTAGCAATTTCTAGCATTCACCATGGAGCCAATTTGAATGTTACATGACTCTGATATTTGGGCTTGTCATGTCTAAGTCAAGAACTTAATGATCTCTGTAAAGATAGGTTTTGTTATAAGAAAATGGAGGTTGAGGCAGGCATTAGGGGTACTTGTTTGGACTATTTGAAAACAGAATGGGCAAATCTTCAAGAATTAACAGTCTTTATTTTCAGATTAGACCAGAAAAAAGGTACTGCCCAGGGTAGCCCTCGTGAAATGACTGGGCATAGCTACGCTAGAGAGTTTACAGTAGTGGACCTGCACTGATACAGCTGCGCTGCTGTCTGAGCTGCCTGGAGAGAGCTGTCCTGTCGATGTAACTACTCCAGCCCCCGTGAGCAGCAGCAGCTATGTTGGCAGGAGAAGCTCTCCCGCCGACATAGTTTTTTCCACACTAGCACTTATGTCGGTGTAACTTAGACCATGTCTACACTAGAGATCTTGCAGTGGCACAGTTGTGCTGATGCAGCTGTGCCATTGTAAGATTGCTCATGTTGCCACTCTATGCTGATGGCAGAGAACTCTCCCATCAGCATAATAAAAGCACCTCTCTCCACATCAACATAGAGCTGTTCACACTGGCACTTCTGTTTGTATAACTTATGTTGCTCAGGGAGATGTTTTTTTCACAGTCCTGACTGACATAAGTTATACCAACAAAAGTGGTAGTATAGATATGGCCTCGTGTCACTCAAAGGGTGGTTTATTCACCCTGGAGCAACATAATTTATGCCAATGTAAGATGTAGTATAGACCTAGCCTTAGTGGTCTCTGCCCAGTTCCAGTTCATTTTGGACAAGAGTCTGCATATAGTATCAAAAACAGCATCACAACTGATATTTTTGTTTGCAAATCTCACTGGAAGGGACCAAAGATTGAGTGACATGAGGACTGATCCAGCACCTTTGCCATTGACTTCAGTGCCCATTGGGCCAAACCATGGAGACTATCACCACCTCTGAAGGTGATGCCTACAGATTAGCATGTGGAAGAACATTGCCTGTATCTGTTCTATATCTGCTCTGTACATACGTAAAGGTATTGGTGTCTGGGTCTGTCAGCAGAACACTTTTCACCAGGAATAAATGCATTACTGAGGTAGAGAAACGGTATTGCCCAAAACTACTTCTTGAGTGAATTAATGTTGTTTGGTTACTGAGCTACTGTGATCACCATTTTACATATGCCCTTCTTTAAATGTAGTAAACGAAATATCACCACTACTTACTGAAAAGACTAATACTAGCAAGTAGGATTTCAGGTTTAAAATAGTAGTGTGTGCTAAAATGTAAATAGTTTTCTACTTGAAAAGGCTGCAAATTATTGATGAGCTATGCTCTGGGCTGGTATTTGTGAAAGTGCTGGCTGCCAGCTGCTTCAGATGAACCACTACATTTGAATGTGCCATTTTTATAACTCTGTTTACAGCACAGGGGCACAAGGCTGTTCAGTGTATTCGGTAAGATCGTACTATCAACATTATACATATCTGTCTTTGAAGGGGTTCATCTGATACGAAGAAACTGAAAACTCTTAAAACAAATCACCATACCTGGCAACAATCTTTTTGTAGTTATATATTGAGAATGTTTGTACAATGTGCATTACCTTGTCCATATTCCAAACGATTGTGCTTCTCAAGAAGTTCTCAAGAACTGCTTCATAGTTATGTCATTCTTTTTCACTCTGTCTAGGGACGGTATTGTAGTTTAGAGCCTCATTCTAGTTCCAGATGAGGTCATTCTGTTTATCTTTTGCTTGTTAACCTTTCAAGCATTAATTACTTCTCCTCTGGAAGGCCAGACGTTATTTCTCTTTTTTTCCTTCCTTGAGTTCTACTACAGAATAAAGATGTTTAATTAAAGATATTACTATTATACATTTATTAATATGGTGTAGCCTGACTTCAGAGATAATTATTTAGTTGGATTTGTTGCAAGTTGTAAAACATCTTAAACATGTGGGGCTTTGGGTATCACATTTGTGGGACCTTTTTCCTCCTCTAAATTTGCATGCCCACTGGCTCCACGGAATTGAAGTTGGCAGGGTTTTCTAAATGTCCCTCTTTTTCAGGACAGTAGATAAATCTAGACCCTATTATTTCCCTCTACAGATATACAGAGTCTGATTTCGTGATTTCCCTGAGTTTCTAAATTTCCTTGCTAGTATCAGCTTTTACTAAACAGAGAGTGAAATCCTGGCCCTGTTTGCCATTGAGTGCAGTGGGGCCAGTATTTCACCCAAAGACTGTTTCAAGCCCTTGTTGCTGCTGAGAGCCTCATGTAGATGAAGGCCTACCAAACCTTAGGTTTATCTGGATACTTATCCCTTAAAAAAAAAAAATCATGGCAACTAAGCAGCTGAGCACCAGTTCTCCTGTAGTAGAAAGGGGCTTCTGCTGGCCCAAAGTTTCACCCCAAGTTTCTTGGGCCAGCAGAAACCCTCACTGATTCACCTCAAAATTCAGAGGGATTGTATATTGTGACAAATTTATGGTCATCTAGGACCATATGGTTGTCACTGTGCTGCATGCTGTGATCACTCAAAACTTCTGCATGACAACAGAGATTCTTCTTTAGCTCAAGTGATAGTGAGTAGCCTGTTCTTTTGGAGCACAAGGCTCCAAGTTCTATCTTGGCTGTGGCTGTGAATTTCTGATCCATTGTGTTGTACAACTAAGTAACAACAGAGAAATCCCACATGATCATAGATGAAGTATATACTACTGCAAAGGCAGCATCCTTTTATCCCCCATAAGAATATCTATATGTTTCATAGTCATAACATCTATGTAAGAGATGTTTTGAATATGGATAAAGAACATACAGTAATATATTCTCAAACAAAAAAATCTTTATTAAACTTGACTTAGTTGAAAGTCTGTTTCAGGTAGGTCCAGCTAAACAACTAAAACTCAATGTTATACACTGCAGACAAATTGATACACTTTAAAAAAAAATCCAGCCATCTGGAAATGAACAGTTAGAGCAGGGGTTGGCAACCTGAAACACGCATGCCAAAGGCGACATGCAAGCTGATTTTAGTGGCACTCTACTGCCAGCTGGGAGTTCCGGCTACTAGCCCCACTCAGCCTACAGCCAGCCTGCAAGGACGGAACCCCGGGCCGGCAGCAGGCTGAGCAGAGCCAGCGGCCATGACCCCTCCTGGCAGTGGCCAGCAGATGGAACCCCAGACCAGCAGCAGGCTGAGTGGCTCAGCCTGCTGCCGGTCTGGGGTTCCATCTGCAGCCCGCACTGCCAGTCTGGGTTTCTGTCTGCTGGCCCCTGTAAATGTAAAATTTATTACTGGCACACAAGCCCTTATATTAATAAGACTTGGCACGCCAATTCTCAAAGGTTGCCGACCCCTGAGTTAGAGGATGCAGCCTCTTTCCCACTGCCATTTAATCCTTCATCTCTTGCTATCACCTTCCCTGTACACTGTAATTGCTTAATAATCTAGTATTGGAGTTTACAATAGTAACACCATAAACCAGGGGTGCTGGAACAATTTTAATAGTTGGAATGCTGAGAGCCATTGAACCAAACTTTAAACCCTGTATTTGATGGAAACCACTTCAAGCCAGAGGGTGCAGCAGCACTGCACACACCTCTAATTCCAAAACCTATGCCATAAACATTGGCCACTGTATCTTAAAAATAAACAAAACATTAAAATAGTAGTTGATTTAAACAGCACAAAGAGAACTGTCTTTGCTCCAACAGACAAAACTTTTAGATGCATTTTGGAAATACTTCATAATTTCCATACACAAAGGAACCTTGCCAAATAGCCCAGTAGCCTATAACAGATCTATATATCCAAGCTTTCATCCTTCCATTGAAAAGATTTCGGATAGCTATAGAATCAGAATGTTCCCACTCTTCAGACACTCACACCCCACCCCTCTTAACACATACATAATTTTGTTCTGAACTCTTCAGGTTCACACACCATCCCTCCCAGAAACAGAGGACTAAAATGTTGATCAGAAACAGATAAACTCCATAGTGGGGAGAAGTCATGGGAGAATCCTTCCACTCTCATTTACGTGTGGTTTATTCTTATGCATAGATAATTGCAGGCTTCTGTTATCACTGACTTTTTGAGTAGGGAATGGCAAGTATTCGTTTATGAAAATATTAAAAGCTCTGGAACATTTTCGTGAGTCACTCCTTTGCCTATACTGTCTCTGCATTGAGTGGGAGGTAGGAGCACTGATGTGAATTAATTCAATGATTTTTTCCCAGATAACAAATCAGTCTGTTGTGAGTGAGACAAGGTCTTGTCTATAAGGGTTAGCTGAAAGAATAGTCAAGGGCAAATTACAATCAACACTGTTTCGGCTGACCATAGTTAAATCCTATTCCAAACAGGAATTATGACCATAGTTAGCTACTGTTGACAGCATCTTATACATTTACAGCTAATCCACATTGAGTACAAGTTTAGCAAAACCAATTACTAAAATAGATCTGTTCCCTTGTGTAGACAAGGCCCATGTTTCTGAAAAGGTTAGGACTTGTGGAATTGTGTATAAGAAGAAAGTCAAAGCAGTAACTATGAAGAGGACACTGTTGGGTGCTCAGTACTCCTGAAAATCAGGGAAGTGATTGAATATGGATTCAGGAGCTCATCTTTAGGTACCTGTTCTTAAAAATCTAGGCCATAAAGTCCTAACAGATTAGTAATGTGTAGAGTCAAAGTTCCTTCCCCACTCTGAACTTTAGGGTACAGATGTGGGGACCTGCATGGACACTTCTAAGCTTAACTACCGGCTTAGATCTGGTATCGCTGCCACCATTCACAAGCACTCCCTTCCTTGGGTAGCCTTGAGAAACTTCCCCAATTCCCTGGTTCGAATCCGAAGTCCGTTGTGGTGGAGTTCCCGAATCGATGTAAGCGTGCTCTGGTTCGATATATCCCCGTCAGACTAACACGAATATCGAACCCAAGCTTGTCGATTTAAACCCGCCGTGGTAATCTACCGGATACCAAGTCCCAGACTGACTTTATGTCCACCAGTCTGTCCTGTCCAAACCTGGACATTTTGCGCTCCAAAAGTTTGGGCTTACCTGAAACTCCCCAAGCTCACACCATCTTGGATATCTGCGGCACCCAGAGATCAGAATAATCTATGGGCCTGAATCCCCCTTTCCTCCTCCTGGTGTCCCCAACCCCCTGGTGGACACCCAGATCCCAATCCTTGATGCTAAAAGCAGGAAAATAACCCCTTCCCCCTCCTTATCCAAGGCTCGCCTCGCGCTAACCTGTGACCCAAAAACCACACTTTTCTGCTTCCCTCAGACAATGAGATGCAAAATACCCACAGCTGCTCTGCCACCCCCCCTTGCCCAGAATGAGGAAACTGTAACCACCAGAGAACAAGAGAATTCTTCGTCTCTTCCCCGTAGTCTGCTCTTCTACCCAAATAGGAAAATAGCCCACAGCCTGCTCCCTTTGCCTCCCTAAAAAAAACTTTTCACAAGGTTAACAAAGAAACTTTATAGAAAAAGAAAGAAAATATAAAACAATCATCTCTGCATTAAGAACCAATACAGGCTCTTGCTTATAAGAAAAAAATAAGACAGTCTGATTAAAAAGATAGCCCAATTAAAACCAGCACAACAAATTAACCTACAGTAAATACACCCCAAAACCATCATAGCTGAATACTTTGCGTTCCTGGGTACTTACACATGTTAAAATATTAGGAGAGAAGAAAAGACTTCCCATAGCTAAGAAAACAACAAGACCCCGTTATACAAAATCCCGGGATTTTGTATACTGGGGTCTTGTTGTTTTCTTAGCTATGGGAAGTCTTTTCTTCTCTCCTAATATTTTAACATGTGTAAGTACCAGGAACGCAAAGTATTCAGCTATGATGGTTTTGGGGTGTATTTACTGTAGGTTAATTTGTTGTGCTGGTTTTTAATTGGGCTATCTTTTTAATAGACTGTCTTATTTTTTTATAAGCAAGAGCCTGTATTGGTTTCTTAATGCAAGTGATTGTTTTATATTTTCTTTCTTTTTTATTAAGTTTTCTTTGTTAACCTTGTGAAAAGTTTTTTTTAGGGAGGCAAAGGGAGCAAGGCTGTTGGGCTATTTTCCTATTTCGGGTAAAAGAGCAGACTACGGGGAAGAGACGAAGAATTCTCTTGTTCTCTGGTGGTTACAGTTTCCTCATTCTGGTGAAGGGGGGGTGGCAGAGCAGCTGTGGGTATTTTGCATTCATTGTCTGAGGGAGCAGAAAAGCTGGGTTTTTGGGTCGACCAGGTTAGCGCGAGGCAGAGCCTTGGATAAGGAGGGGGAAGGTGGTTATTTTCCTGCTTTTAGCATCAAGGATTGGGATTGGGTGTCCACCAGGGGGTTGGGGACAGCAGGAGGAGGAAGGGGGATTCAGGCCCAAGGTATTACTTTGATCTGCTGGAGTGCTCGAGAACTATCCAGTGGTGTTGAGCTTCGGGGGTTTCAGGTAAGCCCACTTTGTGGAGCGAAAAGGTCCGGTTTGGACAGGACAAGACTAGGTGAGACATCAGTCAGTTCTGGGACTGTGGTATCCGTCGCATTACCACGGCGCGGTTTAAATCGAAAGCTTGGGTTCGATATATCGGGCTGTTAGGTCTAGGGGATATATCGAACCCAGAGACGCTTACATCGATTCGGGAACTCCACCACAACGGACTTCGGATTCGA
>NC_133769.1:137014569-137033678 GCF_003597395.2 Chelonoidis abingdonii | reverse complement strand
TTGCGAGCCGCGCACATCGATTCGGCGCGGTGAAGACGGGTGAGTAACTCGATTTTAGATATTCGATTTCAGCTACGCTATTCCCGTAGCTGAAATTGCGTATCTAAAATCGAATTTCACGCGTCGTGTAGATGGGGCCTGAGAAAACCACTGGGGTTCCCTATCTCTTTATAGACACACACACACACCAGCAATAAAATCTCACAGACATGGAACAGACAGAGGAGATCCTGCAAAAGATGAGCCGCTCTAAAGGTGGGTTGGAGAGAGAAAATGTTCCTCTCCAGAGACAAGGATGAAATGATGCAGGCGGTGGATATGGGGATACAATTTTGGAGATGAGAGAAGAATAGAAAAGTCTCCATGAAGAAAGAGGTCAAGAAGGAGATGTTGAAAGCTCAAAGGAAAGAGAGTAGAGCAATAGGAGGGGTTTCAGGAAGCCAGACAGAGATCCAGAGGGAAAGGGAGAACATAACATTCAAGAATGGTGGTGGGGAGTGGTTTCATGAATGAGAGCTGTGGGAAAGGCAGGGCCAGAGTTGAGCTGAGCCAGTAGCACAGGAAGTGGTAGCGCTGGTGAGAACAAGGAGGTTGAAGAATGAATAGATAGATGATGCAAAAGGGCTGAAGGGAGAGATTTAGCGGTAAAGGGCAGGGGGAAGCAAGTTGAAGGCAACACTGACAGCCTGAGGGAAAAGAGACAGATGGACAAAAAAGAGTGTGTGGGGAGGATGCGATGGACAAAACCAAGGGAGGCAATGCAAGCAAATTCATCGTTGTTTAATAGCAAGTTTGCTGAAGTATGGCATGTAATCAGATAGGTGTGTATTTTTTGCACAGAGCCCTTCTGTTCTGGCGTATAAGGGATGTTAAGCTCAGACACAAGTCTGAGGAGGAAAAATTGTACTCAGCCATGTGTACTACTGAAAAATAAATTGACCCCGTGATTCGTTTTCCTTTGAAAATTAGTAACAGAGAAAAAAATACCATCAGAAATTTGGAAAATAGAGATTTTCTTGCTAGTTGTGTTTTGCTTGGCTCTGATTCAGTTTGACAGGGAAATTAATATGTATTTAGGTTTACACAATATGTTCTGAGAGAAACAAGATGCCTCTGGTTAGCGGACTTTACTGTAACAAGACTAAGGTCAAGACCTTAACAAGAACAGTGCAGGTTCAAGAGTGGGCGAATACAGTCTCTGCCTGTTCCATAGGATTAAACCTTGTCATCCAATCCCATTAATGTCACAGATCGAGTTTCACATCTCCCTCATGCTTGGGACACAAATTTGAAAGTAGTCGCACCAGGCGCATATCCAGTCTAGCTTAAGTTTTGGCTTCGAAAGGTACTTCTGTTTCTATATGGATACGATTCAAATGCACATGCAGACTTCCCATGGCAAAAGAACTGGAAAATTGTTTTGTTTTGGGTTGTTTTTTTTTCATAAATACATCCCTACTAAGTGTCACTACAGGCTGCCAAGTTTTACCTTTATAGGCATTTTAGCCCTTTCTCCTGAGAACTTTGAGAAACACTAGAATGGTAATAACTTTGATTTTAAAAATATCTTGTTACATGTCTTGGTGTTTTGCCTATTTCCACTATTTTCTTTGAGACAATGTACCATTTTCATTGTATGCCTGCTATTGTAAATCCTGTGCACAGCAATGTATGTAACACGAAGAAAACTAGAAAAATCAGCAAAAAAAATATCATTTGAAAGAACAATAAAGCCCTACCGGCTTTCAGGATTTACCAGGCTTTGTATGTTCATTAATAAGTTGAAATATTCTATCACTAAGGAAATGAAAAAATGAAATCCATATATATTTGTGTATTATGAGAGTGTCAAATGGAGGGAATTCAGTAAGAAATCTAATATCCTTTGTTATGTGAACATATCTGTTAAATTATGTTTTATAGTTGAACCTGGATTAGACAAGCCATAACTAATTTGTCAGATTTTGACTGAATGCCAATACTTTTGTTATATACTATATTTCAATCAACTTCATCTTTGAACCAAAGCTCTTTGGAAAGGGAGCTTCCATTTGACCTGTCATGGTTTTTTATGAGGGACAAAAAAGCAGTAATTAAATAACTGAGAAACAAATCTCTAGGTTAGAAAAAGTGCATTGAAATTTAAGGGAATAATCAAATTAGATGTTGAAGATTGAAATAAAAACATTTTAAACATAATCATAAACACAGTCATGCTGGAAGGGCATAACGAGTGGGGTCCTGCAGGGATCAGTTCTGGGTCCGGTTCTGTTCAATATTTTCATCAGTGATATAGACAATGGCATAGAGAGTACACTTATAAAGTCTGAAGATGATACAAAGCTGGGAGGGGTTACAAGTGCTTTGGAGGATAGGATTAAAATTTAAAATGAATCTAGATGAACTGGAGAAATGGTCTGAAGTAAATAGGATGAAATTCAATAATGACAAATGCAAAGTACCCCACTTAGGAAGGAACAATCAGTTGCACACATACAAAATGGGAAATGACCGCCTAGGAAGGAGAACTGCGGAAAGGGATCTGGGGTGTCATAGTGGACCACAAGCTAAATATGAGTCAACAGTGTAACACTGTCACAAAAAAAGTGAACATCATTCTGGGATGTATTATCAGGACTGTTGTAAGCAAGACATGAGAAGTAATTCTTCTGCTCTACTCCACTCTGATAAGGCCTCAGCTGCAGTATTGTATCCAGTTCTGGATGCCACATTTCAGGAAGGATGTGGACAAATTGGAGAAAGTTCAGAGAAGAGCAACAAAAATGATTAAAGTTCTAGAAAACATGACCTATGAGGGAAGATTGAAAACATTGGGTTTGTTTAGTCTGAAAAAGAGAAGACTGAGAGGAGACATGGTAATAGTTTTCAAGTATGTAAAAGGTTGTTACAAGGAGGAGGAAAAAAAATGATTTTTCTTAACCTCTGAGGATAGGAGAAGAAGCAATGCACTTAAATTGCAGCAGGAGAGGTTTAGGTTGGACATTGGAAAAAACTTCCTAACTGTCAAGGTGGTTAAACACTGAAATAAATTGCCTAGGGAGTTTGTGGAATCTCTATCATTGGAGATTTTTAAAAGCAGGTTAGACAAACACCTGTCAGGAATAGTCTAAATAATTAGTCCTGCCATAAGTGCAGGGGACTGGACTAGATGACCTTTTGAGGTCCCTTGCAGTTCTATGATTCTATGATAATGGCCCGGGTTGTACCATGTACCATGACTTTCATACAATACACAATAAATAAGCATCTTAATAAATGCCCTTTACTGCTGCAGAACACATGATATAAATTGTCTGATCACTATTCAGTAGGTCCTTAGAAAAGTAAGGTTTAGATTCAAATACTTCAGCTCTCTCTTATTAACCTTATTAGAAATCGAAGAATGAGAAATGAGTTGAGAAAGAGCAGAGCTCATTTTGCAATCACCCTGATTTACAGATTCCTGATCCAGGATGCTATCGTCAGAACATTTATTACAGATGTTGGGATTCCAGGTCTTTAATCACTGTGTTGTTAATTAATACTCTATTTGTTACTGTCATTGGCTGAACACTAGATGTGCAAAATGCCACATGTGAAAGTACTTAATGTAATCAGGTAATACATTAGTGAGGTGCTGCTCAGCTGTCAGTTTGTTGGAATGTTCAGCTATGCCAAGAAAAGCATTGAAAAGTACAAAAAGGGTGGGGCGAGGGGCAGGAAAGATTGCATGTAAGACCTGCTCTTGGATCAGCCAGTAAATCTCTACCTCTCCAGCTCAAATGGTAAGTCTCAGTCATTGAAATTGCACTGCCTTCTGCTGCTTATAGGATGTGATTTCACTCTGAGCAGATCAAATGCATCAAGTGTACCGTATAGTGCCGGCTGCACAATAAATTCCACAGTAAAAATCAGAAGCATGAAAGTAAAATATCTTCAAGAGAAAAATTCCACTGCTCAAAGAGATGACTCTGGTAATTTCTCAGTTACGGAATGATTTCCAATTTCCACTTGTGGTGGTAATAATAATAAAAAAAAAGGCTGAGAAGAAGGGTGGAGGTGGGAGTTTACTTTTAGGGTGGAACTACTTGTTATAAACATAACACGTAATAGTGAAATGCAACTAGTTATAGAAAAAATGCAATAAAAAAGAAGGGATGATGATAGTATACTGAGGTATGGTGCAGGTTGAATACAAAAAGCCTATTCCATAATAAGAGTTAATGTGGAGTCCTAATTTTGATGTTAGGCATCCTTGTATGAGTGTTCAGACT
The DNA here is from genome assembly GCF_003597395.2 of Chelonoidis abingdonii. Classification (NCBI taxonomy): domain Eukaryota; kingdom Metazoa; phylum Chordata; order Testudines; family Testudinidae; genus Chelonoidis; species Chelonoidis abingdonii. The sequence continues at coordinate 137,029,404 of NC_133769.1, read as the reverse complement.
TACTGTATTTGCTCCTGATTCCCCACTATATAATCTTACAATGTCCTAATGCAGGGTAACATTATACCTTGTATTCCTTTCTCCCTGCCCATATCCATGTTTCCCCATTTTTATTATAGAAAGAGTGGTAAGGCAGAGAGAGAGGGTGTTATACTTGCTATTTTTTTTGTGTATATTGTTCTGAAAGGTGGATCAGTTTTTCTTTTATATTAAAAGTCAGTTCTTGTGTCACTTTGAAAAAAAAAGATTTTGTCTTCTGACAGGTAGTAATAAATATGCCCTGAACTCAGCAAGTTATTTAAGCATATGACTAGCATATTATTTAAGCATATTCACTTCTTTCTCTTGTGCTTAAAGCGGGTCACAAGCTTAAATACCCTGCTGAATCAGGGCTGCTATTCCTAAAAATTCACTCCAGAGAACTTTAGTGTGCAGAGTACTGTGGAGAGTGTGTATGTTTGTGTGGTAAGTCATGTCTTACCCTCTGCTCTGTAAGTAGGAGTTCTAGATCAACATATCATTCAACCAAAGTCAACTCAGTCAGCGCTCTAACAAACACCATTTTATGTGTGGGCAGTTCTCTCCAGATGGCTGTGATCTCATTATACTACTTCCCGCCTGGAGGGCAGGTGAGGGACTCATTCCCAAGGCAGATACCTCTGCTGCTCCTACAGTTGACTGACCTAAGATGCTTGTGCAATGGACAGCCCCCCCCCCTCATTCTGGGACCAATCAAACATTACCTCAATAACATGCCTATCTGCAGAACAAGGACCTAGTTTCATTTCTGAATCAAGATTTCCTTTATAGCAGCTCCAAAAAGTAAACAGACCAGGCTACTGGCCAGAAGCATACAAGTTTTACAGAAAGGTGGATAAACATTTCTGGCCCATTTTTTTTTTCTGAAAGATGCAGATTCGGGATGACAGAAACATTGGGCAAATTAGTTTGGTCTTAAATGAAAAAAAATGTAAATGTGGAAGCAATTTGTTGAACTCAGGGCTCCCTTTTGCCAGGTGAATGGGCTAATCACCAGGCTCAGAGATATTCTGAATGTGGGGGTCTCGCAATTTCTCCTGTTTCAGTTTGTGTAAATAATTATACAAGCGATAATATTTTTACCTGAGCAGCTTGACAAAGTTCGGGACTCAGTTGGGATTAGAAATTAGTGGTAGCCAAGTATTTATTTGGTGCAGTCTTGTTTCTTTACAAGGAATGTATAAAGTCCTGTGTCAGTAAATACAGAAGGAACCAAGAACAAAAAGGAGCAGTTACTTAGCTTACCAGCCCCCGCAAGCCCATTTAGCCAACATCAGACCCAAAACCGCACTCTTTAGCTTTTTGCAAGGTCACACTGTGCTTATAGGCTCCTGCTTGGCTTTTCTTGCCTCTTTCCCTCTGCCTCTCCCCCAGTTCTTGTCTGGGCACTCAGTATCTGTGTGTACAGTGTGTTCTCTCACAAGCACCTACCCAAAACAATACTTAGCCTGAAAGCTCCGGGGCAGGTTCACACACACCTTTTGTCTTAGGCGGGGCTTATGTTTACAGTTATGTCAACTGAAGGATGAGTTCACATCTATCAACCTCACTGGGGTTTAACCCAATCCCTAACAAGGCTTAACCCAGCTCATAACAATATATTCATTGGAGCAGGGACTGGAATCTTGGTCTACCCACTCCTAGCTATGTGCCCTAACCACTGGGCCGTACAGTCATTCTCACTCTCGCTGGCCCAGTGACTATAAGTATTTTTTAAACAGGAGAGATTGAGAGTGAGGGTGATCCACCCTGCAATATCCTGGTGGTTAGAGAACTCACCAGAAGTGAGAGACACACCTGGGTTTCAATGCCTACTGGGTCCAGTAAATACTTAATAAGGTATACAATTATTATTTTTATTTTTTTTATTATAATGTAGAAGAGCTTCAGAGGAAAGTGAAATATCCTGTAGCTTAGTAGACAGGGACCACAAACAGGAGAGTTTGAAAAGGAGTTTTTAAGAGGAAGTCATAATATAATCACTATAGCTGGGAAGGACTGCTTCACCAGTATCAGTGCTGCTCCTGTCTCCTCCACTTATGCCTGTATCCAGACAGACAAACTAATCATGGATGCCTCTACCCAGATCCTGATGTGGACTTGCAGAGACTGTGGCTTGCATTTCCCACTCACAGAAAGCCAGGCTGGGGGGCCCATCCAGTGTGAAAGGTGCCTGTTGGTGGAATCTCTCAGGAAACAGGTGGGAGAGCTACAGGAGGAGGTAGCTAGGCTGAGGAGCATCTATTCCCACTAGGAATTACTTGAGAGGATTCACATGGAGACATCCAAGGCTGAGGATGCTATCCAGCTACAGAGGACTGTTGTCACACCACCGGGGGAGTAGGATATAACACTATCACAGGGAGCACACTGGCTGCTGGTTACTTGTGGCAGCAGGCAGTGCTCCACCCCTACTCCCAACTCATCCACCATGGTGATGGAAAATGTATATGCTGCCCTGGAAACAAGTGATGAGGAATTACCCCCAAAGGTGGAGAAGAAGTCATGTAACCCCAAGGCTGGGAGGATCGCAGCCACCACTCCCAGGAGGAAACGTAGGGTAGTGATGGTTGGTGGCTCTCTTCTGAGGGGGAAGGAGACATCTATCTGTCATCCTGACATGGCATCCCAGGAGGTATGCTGCCTGCCAGGGGCCCATAACTGGGATGTTACAGAGGGATTGTCGAGGATCATCCAGTCCTCTGACTACTACCCCATCCTACTCATCCATGGGGGCACTAATGATACTGCGAGGAATGACCTCAGCAGATCAGAAGTGACTACAGGGCTCTGAGAATATGGGTGAGGGAGTTGGGAGCACAGGTGGTATTCTCTTCGATCCTTCTGGTCAAGGGTATGGGCCTAGGCAGAGACAGATGCATCCTGGAGGTGAATGCCTGGCAGTGAAGATGATGTTGCCAGGGGGGCTTCAGCTTTCTTGACCACGTGATGCTGTGCCAGGAAGAAGGACTAATAAAAAGGGATGAGGTTCACCTATTGAGGAAGGAGAAGAGCATATTTGGATACAGACTGGCTAACCTAGTGAGAAGGACTTTAAACTAGGTTCGGAGGGGGCAGGTGACCAAAGCCCACAGGTAAGTCAAAAACATGGGGACCTGGGAGGAGGGTCAGAATTTAGGGGGGAGCATGGACTGTTATTGCAGGGATAAAGGAGAGACAAGACAGAACTGGGGGGAGGAGGAAATCAAATCAGTATCTTATATATCTGTGTACTAATATGAGAAGTATGGGGAATAAGGAGGAAGAACTTGAAATGCTAGTAAATAAACGTAACTACGACATAGTTGGCATCACAGAGACTTGGTGGGATAATATGCATGACTGGAATATTGGCATAGAAGGGTACAGCTTGCTCAGGAAGGACAGGCAAGGGGAAAAAAAGAGGAGGTCTTGCCTTATATATTCAGAATGTGTACACTTGGACTGAGGTTGAGATGGAAATAGGAGACAGACTTGTTGAAAGTCTCTGGGTAAGTATAAAAGGGATAAAAAACAAGGATGATGTCATGGTAGGGGTCTACTAAAGACCACCAAACCAGGAAGAAGCGGTGGAGGAGGCTTTTTTAAAACAACTAACAAAATCATCAAAAGCACAGAACTTGGTGGCAATGGGGAACTTCAAGTACTCAGACATCTGTTCTGAAAATAACACGGCAAGGCACAGATTATCCAACAAGTTCTTGGAATGTATTGGAGACAACTTTTTTTGTTTCAGAAGGAGGAGAAAGCTATTAGGAGAGAGGCTGTTCTAGATTGGATTTTGATAAATAGGGAGCAACTGGTTGCAAATTTGAAAGTGAAAGGCAGCTTGGGTGAAAGTGATCATGAAATGATAGAATTCACGATTCTAAGGAATGGTAGGAGGGAGAACAGCACAATAAAGATAATGGATTTCAAGAAGGCAGACTTTAGCAAACTCAAGGAGTTGGTAGGTAAAGATCCCATGGGAAGCAAGTCTAAGGGGGAAAACAACTGAAGACAGTTGGCAGTTTTTCAAAGAGACATTATTAAGGGCACAAGAGCAAACTATCCCACTGCATAGGAAAGATAGGAGGTATAGCAAGAGACCATCCTGGCCTAACCAGGAGATCTTCAATGATCTAAAACTCAAAAAGAGTCCTACAAAAAGTGGAAACTAGGTCAAATTACAAAGGCTGAATATAAACAAATAACACAGGTATGTAGGGACAAAATTAGAAAGGCCCAGGCACAAAACAAGATCAAACTAGCTAGAGACATAAAAGGTAACAAGAAATCATTCTACAAATACACTAGAAGCAAGAGGAAGACCAAGGATAGCGTAGACCTGTTACTCAATGAAAGTTGGAGGGGAATAATAACAGAAAATGTGGAAATGGTAGAGGTGCTTAATGACTTCTTTGGGGTTTCACCAAGAAGATTGGGGTGATTGGACGTCTAACATAGTGAATGTCAATGAAAATGAGGTAGGATCAGAGGCTAAAATAGGAAAATAACAGGTTAAAAATTACTTAGACAAGTTAGATGTCTTTAAATCACCAGGGCCTGATGAAATGCATCCTAGCATACTCAAGGAGCTGACTGAGGAGATATCTGAGCATTAGCGAATATCTTTCAAAAGTCATGGAAGACAGAAGAGATTCCAGAAGACTGGAAAAGGGCAAATATAGTGCCCATCTATAAAAAGAGAAATAATGACAACCTGGGGAATTACAGACCAGTCAGCTTAACTTCTGTACCCGGAAAGATAATGGAGCAAATCAATTTGCAAACATCTAGAAGATAATGAGGTGATAAGTAACAGTCAGCATGGATTTGTCAAGAACAAATCATGTCAAACCAATCTGATAGCTTTCTTTGACAAGGTAACAAGCCTTGTGGATAGGGGGGAAGTGGTGGACGTGATATATCTCGACTTTAGTAAAGCTTTTGATACTGTCTCACATGATTTTCTCATAAACAAACTAGGGAAATGCAACCTAGATGGAGCTACTATAAGGTGGGTATGTAACTGGTTGGAAACCATTCCCAGAGAGTAATCATCAGTGGTTCACAGTCATGCTAAAAGGGCATAATGGGTGGGGTCCAGCAAGGGTCAGTTCGGGGTCCAGTTCCATTCAATATCCTCATCAATTATTTAGATAATGGCATCGAGAGTACACCTATAAAGTTTGCGGACAATACTAAGTTGGAAGGGGTTGCAAGTGCTTTGGAGGATAGGATTAAAATTCAAAATGATCTGGACAAATTGGAGAAACAGTCTGAAGTAAATAGGATGAAATTCAATAAGGACAAATGCAAAGTACTGCATTTAGGAAGGAACAATCACTTGCACACATACAAAATGGGAAATGACTGCCTAGGAAGGAGTATTGTGGAAAGGGATCTGGGGTGTCATAGTGGACCACAAGCTAAACAATGTAACACGGTTGCAGAAAAAGCGAACATCATTCTGGGATGTATTATCAGGCGTGTTGTAAGCAAGACACAAGATGTAATTCTTCTGCTCTTCTCGGTGCTGATTAGACCTCAACTGGAATATTCTGTCCAGTTCTGGGTGCCACATTTCAGGAAAAATGTGGACAAATTGGATGTGGACAGAGGAGAGCAACAGAAATGATAAATGGTCTAGGAAACATTACCTATGTGGGAAGATTGAAAACACTGTTTAGTCTGGAAAAGAAAAGACTGAGACAGGACATAACAGTTTTTAAGTACATAAAAGGTTGTTACAAGGAGAAGGAAGAAAAAAAAATTTCTTAACCTCTGAGGATAGGAAAAGCAGCAATGGGCTTAAATTGCAGCAAGGGCGGTTTAGATTGGACATTAGGAAAAACTTCCTAACTGTCAGGATGTTTAAGCACTGGAATAAATTACCTAGGGGAGGTTGTGGAATCTCTGTTACTGGAGATTTTTAAGAGCAGGTTAGACAAACATTCACCGGGGATGGTCTAGATAATACTTAGTCCTGCCATGACTGCAGGGGACTGGATTAGATGACCTCTCAAGGTCCCTTCCAGTTCTATGATTCTATGATAAGGGAGAGAGACATCTACTCCTCCATTGTCAAAGAATCATAAAAATGTAGGGATAGAAGGGACGTCGAGAGTTAATCCATCCTCCCATGCTGAGGCAGGATTAAATCTTCCCTGACAGGTGTTTGGCTAATCTCTTCTTTAAAATCTCAAATGGTGGGGATTCCACAACCTTTCTTTGTAGCCTATTCAAGTACTTAACTATTTTTATAATTAGAATGTTTTTCCTAATATCTAACCTAAATCTCTCTTGCTGCAGATTAAGTCAATTACTACTTGTGCTACCTTCAGTGGACATGGAGAGCAATTGATCATCATCCTCTTTCTAAAACCCTTAGTATATTTGAAAACTATTATCAGGTCTATCAGTGCCAAATAGTGTGGGACAATTACCTCCTGTGTCATCATCTTATGTAGGACACTGCTATTAATACACCCCAGAATGATATTAGCCTGTTTTGCAACTATTAAATTTGTGATCCGGTATTACTTCCTCAGATCCTTTTTGGTAGCACTGCTGCCTAATTGTTTATTCCTCTATGAGTGGTGCGTATAATAGGCTTGGGGAGGCCTACAGTGTGCCGCTGAGGAGGAGCTCCAAGCTTGATTGTTTAATAATGTATTCCAGAATTTTTCCAATTATTGAAGTTAGGGTGACTGGTCCTCTTCGTTCCGTTTTTTAAAGATAGATACTATGTTTGCCTTTCTCCAATTCTCTGGAACCTCACCATCCTCCATGAATTCTCGAAAATAGTGGTTCTGGGATTGTATCAACTAGTTCCTCAAGTATCCTAGGGGGAATTTCATCAGCCCGTGCCAATTGAATGCATCTAACTTATCTACTTAGTCTTTAACCTGTTCTTTCCATATTCTGACTTGTATTCCTTCTCCCTTGTTGTTAATATTAATTGTGTTGAGCATCTGGTCACAATTAACCTTCTGAGTCAAGACTGAAGCAAAACAAGCATTAAACACCTCAGCCTTCTTGATGTCATCCATTATTGGCTCTCTTTCCCTTCCAAGTAGTGGGCCTACACTTTCCTTTGTCTTGTTTCTGATGTTTTATTGAACCTCTCCTTATTGTGTTTTATGTTCCTTGCTAGGTGTAACTCATTTTGTGCCTTAGACTTTCAGATTTTGTCCCCTCATGTTTTTCCTTTGCTTTTATTACAAATGTTAAAAATGCCCTAAATAAAACATTTCCTTTTTTGATTGAATGAAATGTTTCATTCAGTCAGAAATGAAATTTTTCTGACTTTTTCAGTTAACCCAAAATTAAATTTTCATTGAGACCCAAAGTATTTTTTTAATTTTTTCAAAACTGACAGTGAACTGAAAGATCAGTTATTTTCACAACACAAGTTTTATACTGTGAGTGTGGATACAATGCATAATATCAAGATAGATAGTTATCTCTGTAAACATTTCATTCTGGCCAGCATGTGGACATGTGAACATATAAAACTGTGCTAGGTTGTCAAATGAATTAACCATTGGTAAAGATATTTACCTGGAGGTTCAGAACTTTTAACAAGGATTTCCAAATGGCCAGTAAAAGGCTGAACCTAAGAGACAATTTCATATGTGGTGTAAGTGGATAGAATTCAGTTGGCTTCAGTGGCATTCCACTTACTAGCACCAGGTCTGAATTTGATGTCATTTCTTTGTAACCTTTTTAATTAAAAACAATAGCCAGTTATAAAGCAATTAAAAATATTACATGTGTCATCCCTAACTATGTAGTCATAAAATACCAGAAGATATAGATGAGTATGTTTGTGATCTATTTATATTTTATAGTGTTAATAGGATGCAATTATACTGCGTATAACTAGGTCAGTTCATGGCTGCATTTCTGGCCTAGCTTGCAAGGCCTTACTCAGTTTGACAGCACTCTATTTCTTCATTTGTAATGAGATAGGTTTTGAACACTGCATCCAATCAATTTCAAAATTTCAGGGAATGTCCTAGGCACCAGTAAGCAGAATCCCGTTGATTTTGGTTAAATTTGGAAAACTAGAAGGGGGAAATGAGTGAAACACAGACCCTTTACATCTGGTTAGCAGATCCAGCAACCATTGACCAGCTCTGTAATTGTCTAGAGATCAAAGAATTGGTGGATGGCAACCATTAACACATTCCAGCATAACACTCCCATCTCAGTGTAAAATGTTGACACCCTTCTGATTTATCTCTCAGACAGAGAGAAAAGAAATGATAGTGGTGCAGAGAAAAGGAGAGAATCGGAGGGCACACAGAACCCTGGCATAGGGCAGAGGGACCCCTCTTAAGGTGAGAATGAAGCCACACAGAGAGGTGGAGAAGAGAGGAATAGAGAGGTATACAAAACCCCTGGCAGGGGAGGAGAAGGCAGGAATAATGAGTAGATGTCTTTCCTTTTTGGTTCAGTTACTATCAGTATCAGTTTAGCATTGATAAACTCCCTAGTTTTCCTTGCCTATATGTATGGAAAGTCAGTAACAATAAGCAGGCTGGCCCACTAGAATGGCCTGTGACCTCTGTACCAAAGAAAAGGAAAAAATAAGAGATCAGGTTAAAGAAAAGGAAATACAGATTTTTGTACAGCTGAGACCAAATAGAATACTTTGATACTTCCCTATATTTTGAATTAATGCTTCCTAATTTGACATGACTGGTCATTGAGTTCAAACCAGGGTTATATAGTCATGATCTGATCATTTTTCTTAAGTACTACTCTGTGCAGAATACCTTAATGTGAAAAAGAGAAGGCAGCTATTCTTTTCCTCATGATACTTGGCCTGAATTTATAGAAGTATCAGCCAAGAACAAAACTAACTTTATAATCTTTACCTTTTTCCTTACGGCACTTACGAGAGGTACTGTTATTTTTTCATGGTCCTCGTATCATCTGAAAGAGAACTTTGAACATTTGCCTCTGTTGGTTTAATAATATTTGGCCTTCAATCAAGGGTTCTCTTACTAAATGTCTTTATGCGCAGGTACACACAGATGGAAATTAAAAAAAAAAAAAAGACATGTCTTGCAGCTTCCACAGCTGAACACTTTTGGGATTTTCAATTCAAAGTGTGAATGTGCTGTCTATGGGTGAAAGCAGTGATTCCTCTTCTTACATAAAGCCAGGAGAGCCAAGGAAAAATTGCAAGGCTACCAGGAATCTTTGGGGTTTTGATATGGACTTACAATAGTTTTTTTCTGCTGAAGAGGCACCTGCTATCAGTATTAACTGGGCTTGTCATGAATGGAACGTTGTGGTACCAGGAGAGAGAGTAACATAGATCATAGGAGTGTAAGGCTGTAAGGGACTTTGAGAGGTCATATAATCCAACTCCCCCTTGCTGAGGCAGGACCCAAGTAAACCTGTACCATCCTTGATAGGTTTTTGCCTAACCTGTTTATAAAACTAAAGCTCCAGTGACAAAGATTAGAAACCTATTGCAGTACCTAATTATCTTATAGTACATTTTTTCCCTAATATTTAACATAAATATCCTTTGCTGCAGATTGCCAATTACTTCTTGTCCTACCTTCTGTGGACATGGAGAAGAATTGATCACCATCTTGCTTATACTAGCCCTTAACATATGTTAAGGCCATTCCAATTGTACCCTTTATCTGACACATATACGTGAAATAATATCACAGTGCAACTGTCCTGCCTTGGGTTGCACTCTCATCTGCTCTCACAGTCTAAGCAAGGTTGGACCTGTCATTGATGGGAGATCTCAAAAGAACACACAAATGCCACAGGAAGTAGTGTTGGTGATTCAGCAGGTGACATTCTTCCTTCTGAGTCACTATTGAACCAGTGTCCCAGCATGGATTTAGCAGGGCACTGTCCTAATGGAGGTGTTGATTTTTTAATGAAATGTGAAATTTGGGTATTGACCATTTTGTCATCATTTAAAAATCCCCTGCCCTGAGCCCCTCATATACCCCAGATCCCTCCTGCACCCCAACCCGTTGGCTTTAGACCCTTCCTGCACACCACACCCCCTCCAACCCCCAACCTCCTGTCCCAGCCCTACATTCATGGCCTTGCATGCAATTTCCCCACCCAGACGTGGCTCTCAGGCCAAAAAGCGTGCCCACCCCTCATGTAAGGGCTAGGTATAACTAAGTGATATCATTATTGTCTTAAGCTGTGGTAAAATATTCAGAATGCTGCAGAAGTTTTTCATGTATTCCACCTGCCACAGAAAGCCTGTTATTACAGACATTCTTTTTGTCTTGTTTTGTTGACAAATTCAGTTGCCACCTGGTTCTCCATCTCTCTCCTCAAAAGCCACCTTCCCGACCCGTCAGTCAGAGGATTAAAACATATTAATGCGTAATTTAAACAACGGGTTAAAAGTCTTCTTGGTGAGTGAACGGGAACCTGACTGGTACTGTAAGAAAAGAAAAAGATGTTCAATAAATGCAGAGTTGTTGAGTCCTTCTTATAATAATACTGGCTCCTGTGTTTACACGCAAGAGGACCAAATTAAGATGGCTCAGGCAACCTTCATTCTGGAATTTCCTAACTTTTTAGTGTTGGAGTTTGCAACCTTAACATTCTTTTAATGCATTTTGATAACTGCATAGTGTTCTTGACCATCTTGCCGATTTAACATAAAGAAGGCTAGTTGGGCTTGTGGTGATATGTTTTGTTTGGGGATTTTAGGAGCAGTACAGCTTTTATTATGGAGGTATTTCTAATTCTGTTCATACAGCAAGTTATCCTTTTGAAGCTGTTCAGATGTCTTTATAGTGTCATTTTACAGGACATCATCCAACATATATATGCCATTTATGTCAGATGAACAAAAGTTTCTTGACCTTCAGATGAGAGTTAAAACAGAGAGCAGCCTGAGGCATGCAGGAAGGGTTGGGTTAAATAATTTTCAGTATTTTAGTCCTTTGATCCCATAATGTCTGACTCTTTATGACAGAAACACACAAAGAAAAATGTCTTCTTTTTCTCAAGCTCAAAGCCTATTGTCTTCTAGTATGATCTCTGGGAGAAGGCTGGAAAACAAAGTCACACTTTCTATAAATAAAAGGTAAAGCACTAAGCATCCAAAGTTTTTATTAGATAGTTTTACACACCTTTTAAGAACTTGTAGTCATTAGTAAATTGCCACCTTCACAGCCCTCAAATTCACGATGTTTTAAACCTGACTGAACTGGCCCAATTCCATGTGATTCAGATGAAGTGTTTTTTGTGTGTCTCATTTCATTTTTTTCCTCTTAGTTAATGACTGCGTACTTCAGCTACAAGGAGAAAAGAAAGTGGTCGATGCAAGGTAGAGGGAGAGCACTGGGGAATACTGCTCCCTCTCCTCTGCTAAAAGCAGAGAGAGGGCTCCCCCTCCCTTGACTTTGAATGACTTGGGAAGAGAAAGTGATCCAAAACCCCTGTTAGCTCCCTCTTCCCTGGGAGAAAGAGGCAGATCACTAATACATACATTTTGCATACAATCTCCTTTCAATCATGTTTAAATCTTTAACAATGCAGGGAATTGCCTAGAATATTTTAAAATGAATTATGGAAGAGCCCCTTAATTTCCTCATTTTTATTTTTGTTGACATCAGTGTTAGTTCTCCAGCAAGGCTGTAGAACTAAGAAATATGCCTCTATTTAGCTCAACACACACACGCACACATGCACACATATTTATATATGGCCTGCAAATGGGCTGCTTCTTAAGAACACCAACTCTTTTCAGATGCACTTCTTGTTTCCTGTTTCCTTCCTGAAAGCAGACTCGGTGTTGCATCACCACAAAACAATGAGGTGTTTGAAGACAGTTACCAGAATTGATTCTTGGTCTGCTTTAAATATTGGTTTGTTTTCATTGAGAGAAGCAGCAGGTGCAGCAGGAATTTAAATTAAAGGGATTTTGAAGGCACTATGCCTATCTCTTGGGAAGTGTTAAGTGAATGAATTTATTAGGAAACGGATTGGTATATCATTCTACAATTCACATCTGCAACATTTCTTCCTTCCCCATCCCAGATGTATAGCTGACTTGGAGAATATTGTGTTTTGTGACATAAAAGAAGAACTAGCTCCCATTTAGATGACAAGCATAGGAACAAATTTTGTCCTCAGTTATGTGAACGCAACATCAATAAGAACTGCATATACGTAACTGAAGGCAAAAGTTGACCCTTACACTATGTTATTTTCCACACTGTCAGCCAAATAAATCCTTTGGAAGATGTATATACAAATACAAATGAAACTTGTCTTATGAGACCAACCTGGGCATCAGCTAAAGCTTGTTGTCTAATGGAAGTAGTGTTTAACAAAGGGTCAAACAAAATTGTACAGTACTAGAAACCTAGGGGATATTTTAAAGCCGTTGCTGCAAACAGAAGGTTGTCTAGAGGAGGTAATCACTGTGTTCAGAGTATCCAGATAGCTCCAACAGATTCCATTTAATTAGTTCAGGTTTATGTCAGATTCACATGCTTCTCAGCAGGCCTTCTTACACACTTAAGGTTTCGACTGGGTTGTGCTGCCAGTTTTAGATGCTTTAGCACAGAAAACTAGCTATTAGACACTTTCATGGAAGTGGCCACGTTACTTTTACAGTAAAAAGATAGTGAAGCAGTACTCTTTGCAGTATGGAAAAAAAATCTGCTTAGAAGAATGATATAATAGAGGAGGGTTTGTGGGAGGTCTTGCTTTAGGATGGACAAGTACTAATTATGTGAGAGCAACATAAATAAAGTAACTTTCAACATATATCCACATATAATATCCATAGACCAATAAGATCTGCAGGGTCCAGCTTCCTTATATGAAAGAGAGATATAACTTCACAGGCTAGGTAGCTTTAGGATGGAAGCCCCAAGCAGGTACATGAATGTGAGAATAGACAGTTTTGATACTTGAAACTGCACTCTGCCAGATGTATAACTTTCAATGCTGCTCCTGCAGGATTCCCTTCCCCTCTTTCCTCCTTAACTTCAACAGGTTTTTGAAGGGAATGGAAAGTTTTGGAGAGTCTATCAAGTTTTAGAGAGTCTGTTTGAATGTACTGCAAATGCTTGAGTGACCTTACATTAGAGAAGACTCCTTATTTTGGGGCCACCTCACTCGAAGCAGCAGTGGGTCAGCATTCAAGTTCTTTGGTTGTTTTCCCGCTAGCTTATCATGCACTATTAGATATGTGCCTCTTCAGTAACCACCCTCTTCAGTCATGTTAATTAGAAATTTTAATCCAGGGTTGTGAGGCACCTCACAATCTCCTGCCCTTAGCATGAAGCAGTCTTGTCTGCTCCTGTTGTGGATTACCTCCCTGGAAACCACCAGCCTCTGGTAGCGCAAGCACTGCCTTCCAGGCCTCGCGCTCTCTGTACAGATAAGGGACAGACACACACCAACCCCCGAATACTCAGGGCATTCCCTGCAATGTCCAGCCACTTGTCCGCTGAACACTCCCAGAATTACCAGACCTGCTCTTCTCAATGGAACATTACATGCCAGCTTGTAAGATTCATAAGAACATACGAACGGCCATACTGGGTCAGACCAAAGGTCCATCCAGCCCAATATCCTGTCTACCAACAGTGGCCAATGCCAGGTGCCCCAGAGGGAGTGAACCTAACAGGTAATGATCAAGTGATCTCTCTCCTGCCATCCATTTCCAACCTCTGATCAAACAGCGCTAGGGACTATCATTCTTACCCATGTTGCGTGGCTAAATAGTCATTATGGATTAACGTCCAGTAAATTTTATTACCTAAGTTCTCTTTTAAACCCCGTTATTATGTCCTAGCCTTCACAACCTCTCTCAGGCAAGTGTCCTACAGGTTGACACTGTGCTCGGGTGAAGAAGTAATTTCGCTTTTATTTGTTTTTAAAAAACCCTGGCTGCCTTACATTAATTTCATTTTGTGCGCCCCAGTTCTTATATTTATGGGAACAAGAAATAACTTTTCTTATTTCACTTTCTTCTACACCACTCATTGCATTTTATCATAACCTCTTACCAACTCCCCTCCCCTTTGTCTCCTATGTTCCAAGCGAAAAGTCTATATCTCTTAATTCTCCCATAGGGTACTCATTCTCAAAAGCCCTAATCATTTTAGTTCCCTCTCGAACCTTTTCTAATGCCAGTATTATCTTTTTTTGAGAATGAGAAAGACCTACATCTGTATGCAGTATTCTCAAGATGTGGCGTACCATGGATTGTATATATATGGTAATTTAGGATATTCTCCATCTTAATTCTAAACTCCTTTTTGAATGATTCCTAACATCCTGTTGCTTTTTTGACTGCTGCTGCACACTGCGTGGGACCGCTTCAAGAAAACTATCCAAGATGACTCCAAGATCTCTTTTCCTTTCGTTGTAATAAATTAGCCCCTCATCAAGGTTATATTTGTATAGTTGGGGTTATTTTTTTTCTCAATGTGCGTTATTTTACATTTATCGCATATTTAAATTTCATTTGCCCATTTTGTTGCCCTAATAGCTTTAGTTTTTGTGAGATCTTTGAAGTCCTTCCAGTCCTATCTTTTGGTTTTTAACTGTCTTTGCGGCAAGTTTAGTAAATCATCTGCAAACTTGCCCTCACTGGTTACCTGCTCCAGATCATTTATTGATATAGTTGAATAGGAATTGGTCTAGGCCGACCCTTGGGGATAACCCCACAGTACCCTCTCCATTTGAAAACATACCATTTTATTCCTCCTTTGGTTTTCCTGTTTTAAACGCAGTTTCTCATCCATTGAAAGGATCGTTCCCCTCCTTACCCATGACATACTG
>NC_133769.1:136942864-137013119 GCF_003597395.2 Chelonoidis abingdonii | reverse complement strand
ATTAACCTGGAGCAACTGCCATTTGGTTACCATGGTCCTAGGGATTTGTTTAGCCTGGGGCTAACATACCTGTTTCTCAGTACTTTACTGTAGCCATCTGGCCTTGCCCCATCACAATATTTATAATGAAAACAAGAATAAGTTTATGATCAAAGAATAGCGAATCAAGTAATAGTGAGTAAGGATATTGGAAACAAATGGTTACATGTAAAGCACAGTCATAACATGCTTTCTAGAGAATAAACTTTAACTACTAAGTTGCTTTCTTGTCTAAAGAAGCTTATCTCACCCAAAATTCTCTCGTGTTTTTAACCAATCCTAGTTGAGATCCCACTTTCATAAAACAAATTTGCTGTCCATTTATTTCCTAGGTGAGGGATGCCCCCAAAAACAGTCAAGCAAACCTTTGATATGCACCTCAAAATAAGGTTCTCTTCCCCTGCTGTTTTTCTCCTCCTGTTAGTTTCTTTCTGAAATTGTTACAATTATTCATTTGCATTCAGTTCAGACTGGTGATAGGAGACTCACTGTGAATAAGACAATACTCAATTTACATGTAAACAGATAGATGGACAATTGTCTCTTCTCTGACATAAAACCTGTTCTTCATCTTTGCTGGTGACAAGTACCTTGATACAGACTTTAAGAACATATTTTCAATATATATACATAACTCAATGTGCAACATCTGTCCATGTGTTTTGTAACGATATTGATGATCACTGTGACACCGACTTTCATTTAAGACCTATATGACATTCTTTGGTGAACTAAAATGCACCTACCAGACTCAGGAGCCTGCTGTTCCTCCTCTGCAGGCCATTGGCAGTAAGAAGATCTTGGGTCACTGTAGCCAATGCCTCCAGCCTGTGTAGGGATGGCATTCATCTGTTTAATTTGTGTTTTGCATGTTGATGTCACTTCAGGCCAAGAATGAAACACTTCCTTTAAATGGCAGTTTTAAAAAAACTATCTCTTTTTTGCCCCCTGCCATTCAGCTTACTGATCGCTACAGTTATGCTTTACTACATGTGTGTGGCATGTGGCATGTCAGTAATTTCAGATTAGATATAAAATTACACCTGATTACTTAGGGTCATTTGGGGGCTGATCTAACTTCCATTGAAATCAATAGGTCCTAAATATTTCATGGAATTTTGTTCAAGGGTAAGATTATTATCTGTAGAATTCTGGCCAAATTCTTACTTGAATGATTAGTTTGTGCTTTAAATAATAATTATAATCCCCCTGTGGCTTAAATTTGAATGTATTTTTCAGTTCCATACCTTAGAAAAATGTTTTATAGTGCTGCTAGAGAAGAAGGATTACTATGTCCTATGAAAGAGAGAGCTGTATTTCAGAGACTGTTGATTGAACTGTTCATAAGAATAACACCAGTAGAAATAACATTTCACATAGTAGGGGCTGCCTTTTGCACCACAACTGAAGTGTGGTTCTAGCACCATATTACCTAAAAAGCTAGAACTGGAAAAATTAAAACCAAAGGCAAAATAAAGATGATACCGTAACTCCAAGAAGTTGAGCGAAGAGTGTGTCCTTGCCAAAATCAGAAGTAATAAATAGAGACCAGTCTAGGCCCTCTTGATGTGTGATTTCTTTAACTGATTTTTGAAACAGTGTTGCTAATTGCAAAGCAAGGAAATACCCAGGACTTGAACCAAAATGTTTTGCCCAATACACATCTTGGTGTCTAGTGAGAGAACAGATTTCCTAACCTCTGAAGTACCACCAATCTTCCCCAGCCTCCAACCCCATTTACAATTCCCATTCATCAGAGCTGGACACTGCTAGAGGATATGCAGGAAGGGTCCATTCTTGAGGTTTCGCAATAAGTGCAATCTGTGGAACATCCATAGTCTCATAGGCCTACTATCTCGGGAGTTAATAAGCTCTTTGAAGAATTGTATATATTATTCTTAATCTTTTGTTTGTTGAAACCTTGGAAACCTGTTGAAACAGGCCTTGCCTTTTTCCAGTGTCCTAATCCAAATTGAGATCTGCAGTGCAGGCAGGCTCAGTTCACAATATCCTCTTCTTTGTGGACCCAGTGATGACTGATAAATATGAAATAGTGTGTGTTGTACATTCTGTCCCAGGCTTACCCCAGTGGAGGTTTCAGATTTTGTGGTGACTGTTACTTTTTTAATCCCCATAAAATGTGAGTACCATATGGCAGATTTGCCCATACTGCAAAACATAAAATTTAGGAATCTGCCAATCTAGACAGCATGGTTCTAGAATATAAAGAATTAGTATATAACTCCTTTGCTGACATTGACGTCTCATTGTGTAACTGCTTTGCTATTTTTACTAACTTCAGGATGATTAGTAAGTGGTTTATAAGCCAAATTTACCAGGCCCATATTGTACTTTGCTAGGTGTTCTTGCCATATCTCAGTGGCTTATTCCACAACAGGAAGTTGATCTTTTCCCATTTACATAGAACTGTCTTCCTACCCCATGTTTGGCCTATCAGGTTACAACTAGTAGGTCTCCCAATTGAAACCAGGGTAGAATAAATTAAAGTTGGAAAAGCAAGTTTTATCCACCAGGAATAGTAGTGTCTTAAAGCTAACTTTGTGGATCTTAAAGAAAGGGAGGATTCTCAAGAATTCAGAGCTTTAAAAGAGTAGTATAGGAGGATTATTGATATGTTCTGGAATGCATAATTGAAACAGGTCACAATATGTATCTTGAACCACCTTCACTTATCTACATATGGAATAGTGTGAGTGCAAGATGGATCCAGATGTTGAATTCTATGATTATTCAGACAAGCAGTAGATAAAAAGGATTTGCATTCCTTTCAGTTGTGAATCCTATGTACCTATAAGGAAGAATAGTTTTGAGAAGCTTCAGCTGTGCTGTGACCGCTGACATTTTGTCTCCCAACAGAAAAGCATCAGTTTTGTTCTAATAAAAATAAAGTTCTAATGAAGGCTTTCGATCATAGGCTTTATGAAAATCAGAACTATCCTTGCAGTTTCTAACTGGCCGTGGGGATGACCCCATGCACCTCATCCTAATCTTAAATCTAGAAGGCTTTTAATTAGGCTTTTACTGACCACAAAATCCTTTGAAGAGGTTCGATGAAGTCTTAGCTAAGCTTCTGGAATCTTCCTTGGAACAGAAGATATGAACATTTGTCCATGGTAGAAAAAGACTTCACCTGTAAAATTGAGAGTCCTTGATGATGCTTTGACAGCCCCCCTTTGACCGAAATCCCAGGGGAGCCACACAGAGGTCACTCAATTACAGTGAACTGCAAAGAATGAGGCAGACACTCCCTAGAGCTGGTGTATATTTCAATTCTTTGATTTACCAAACCAGCACAAAACAGCTTCTATAATACCTTACTGGTCACCCAGAAGCCAGCAACAAAGTTCCCTTAAAGCAACCCAGACTCAGGCCTCCACCCAGACACCCAAGTCAAATACGATGAGGAGTACTGAAAATCATAATCATCATATAAGAAAGTTTTACCAATCCCAGGGATTGGACACATTACCTCCCAGGTTAATGAATATTCCAGATCGTACCCAAATATATGCTTACAGACAATTCTTATTAACTAAACTAAAATTTATTAAAAAAGAAAAGAGAGAGAGTATTGTTTAAAAAATTTATATACATACAGATATGAATACAGTTCTGAGATCAGATTCATAGTAGAGATGGTGAGCTTTGTAGTTGCAAAGAGTTCTTTCAGAATTAGTCCATAGGTTGTAGTCCAATATCCACATTCAGCGGATCCTGTTAGGACTGGAGATCTCAGCCTTATGACTTAAGCTTCCCCTGAATGAAGCATCATGTAGATCTGAGATCAAAAAGATTAGGACCCAAGTGGTTTTTATACAGTTCCAGGCCCTTTTTTGACTGGTCAGAGTCCTTAGGTGAACAGGTTTCAGAGTAGCAGCCATGTTAGTCTGTATCAGCAAAAAGAACAGGAGTACTTGTGGCACCTTAGAGACTAACAAATTTATTTGAGCATAAGCTTTCATGGGCTACAGCCCACTTCATTGGATGCGTAGAGTGGAACATACAGTAAGAAGACATTTATACATACAGAGGACATGAAAAGGTGGAAGTACCCATATCAACTGTAAGAGGCTAATTGATTAAGAGAAGCTATTATCAACAAGGGAGAAAAACTTTTGAAGTGATAATCAAGATGGCCCATTTCGGACAGTTGACATGAAGGTGTGAAGATACTTTAACATGGGGAAATAGATTCAATTAGTATAATGACCGAGCCATTCCCAGTCTCTGTTCAAAACTAAGTTAATGGTATCTAGTTTGCATATTAATTCAAATTCAGCAGCTTCTCGTTGGAGTCTGTTTTTGAAGCTTTTCTGTTGCAAAATTGCCACCTTAATGTCTGTCACTGAGTGATTATAGAGGTTGAAGTGTTCTCCTACTGGTTTTTGAACGTTATGATTCCTGATGTCAGATTTGTATCTGTTTATTCTTTTGCGTAACATTCCACACAAAGACGGACTACAAGCCATCAGGAACAATATCCCTGATAGTATCATGGCAAACCTGGTGGCTGACCTTTGTGACTTTGTCCTCACCCACAACTATTCCACATTTGGGGACAATATATACCATCAAGTCAGTGACACTGCTATGGGTACCCGCATGGACCCACAGTATGCCAACATTTTTATGACTAACTTAGAACAATGCTTCCTTAGCTCTTGTCCCCTAATGCTTCTACTCTACTTGCACTACATTGATGACATATTCATCATCTGGACGCATGGAAAAGGAGCCCTTGAGGAATTCCACTATGATTTCAACAATTTCCATCCCGCCATCAACCTCAGCCTAGACTAGTCCACACAAGCGGTCCATTTCCTGCACACTACTGTGCTAATAAGTGATGGTCACATAAACACCACCCTATACCAGAAACCTACTGACCACTAGACTTACATACATGCCTCCAGATTCCATCCAGGACACACCACATGATCCATTGTCTCCAGCCAAGCTCTAACCACATTTGTTCCAGTCCCTCAGACAGAGACAAACACCTACAAGATCTTTATCAAGCATTCTTAAAACTACAGTACCCACCTGCTGAAGTGAAAAAACAAATTGACAGAGCCAGAAGAGTACCCAAAAGTCACCTACTACAGGACAGGCCCAACAAAGAAAATAACAGAATGCCACTAGCCGTCACCTTCAGCCCCCAGCTAAAACCTCTCCAGTGCATCATCAAAGATTTACAATCTATCCTGAAAGATGATCCCTCACTCTCACGGATCTTGGGAGACAGACCTGTCCTCTCTTACAGACAGCCCCCCAACCTGAAGCAAATACTCACCAGCAACCACACACTATACAACAAAAACACTACCTCAGGAACCTATCCTTGCAACAAAGCCCGTTGCCAACTCTGTCCATATATCTATTCAAGTAACACCATCATAGGATCTAATCACATCAGCTACACCATCAGGGGCTGGTTCACCTGCACATTTACCAATGTGATATATGCCATCATGTGCCAGTAATGCCCCTCTGCCATGTACATTGGTCAAACCAAACAGTCTGTATGCAAAAGAATAAATGGACACAAATCTGACATCAGGAATCATAACATTCAAAAACCAGTAGGAGAACACTTCAACCTCTATAATCGCTCAGTGACAGACGTTACATATATATGTAAACACACAAAAACACAAACATTAGCTACCAATATGTTTCTAAAGGTAGAACCTGGGTCAATTAGTTTGCAAGCTGCTTAACCCTTTCAGGCCATGCATTATACTTTGTATCAGATTTGTTGCAATTATACAACAGTGGTAGCAGCAATGATTTGCAAGATTATATTCGAATTAGATAATGTCACACCTCCCTCCCACGTATTTACTGGGCTGCTCCAATCTTTCATTAAAGGGGCCTCTCACCCTAGGAGAAGGACTAAGAAGATGCAAGGAGCATTGTTAATAGATTTCCACTCCATTCCTCCCTCCTGTCAATGTCAAAATCTCAAAGGCTTGTCCCCAGATTCTGGATGTGACCGTGGCAACTCCAAAATGAATGGTGGGTAGGGGTCTCCCTTAAATTCTTTTGGGTTTATATCCTGGCAGCTGAAGGTACCACATAAAACCAGATCCTAAACAGAGGGGTTTTTACATGTATTTGCCCTGTGGCCTTCTGTCACTGAAATTCATGTCAAATCATATGAAGATAATAATTCATTATTAAGTATAACATTTTCCACAGATCAAGATAAAATGTGGTTTTACAAATCTGTTTCTCTTGGGATGGTTTCAAATACAATGGATAACTGAAGTAGAAAATCCAATTTTTGTCGCTATGTACTGGATAGCAAAGTTCTGCCCCTTTGGCAGTTTACAGTAACTCAGCAGTGTTTACAGTGATAAGAAAGCAACGTGGTGAAAGTGAGGTAAAACAGCTAATACAGAGCAAGATAAAACTGCAGTTAATTCAGCCATCAGGAAACTGATCACGGAGAAATGGTCTCGATATGTCATTTTGAGCCAGACCAGGTTGTGATTTCACTCAATCCACTCCTTGTTTAAGTTTCAGTGCTAAAAAGACCATTTATCAGCCTGTCACTCATGAAAACTCTGTAAGGCAGATACAAAGCGACCACAGTACATTGGTCTTGGTGTAGCAAAGCACAGAGGTCCTTGCTAGTAAAGTTTTACTTACACTGTATTTCATCAATCTTTCCTAGAGATAAAGATGCAGTCTTGGTGGGAAACAAAATTCAGTGGACCTTGTGGTGTTTATCAGCTGGTTAGAGGAAGAACTGTATGAGAAGTCAAACTGGAAGTGACTAGACAGCAAACAGAATGATAGACATACTAGTCTATTTGCAAGTTATTTCAAATTGTTGAATATCTGGGTTATAGCCTGGTGTATAAACAAGAGTGTTTTGCCCTCAAATTGTTACTGAGCAATTTTATTTTGCCAGACTAGCACTTGCACCCCAGATCAATGAAAGTGCATCTCAGTAGACGGTTATGTAACAAAGAGTGTGGCTCATAATATGCAACCTCATTACATTGCATGATATGTTGTCGGGAAATAAAGACAATTCACATTAAAGACTTCAAATCAACTCACTTGTTGAGTATTGGCTTACATTTTAGATGAGTAAGTGATTAACATGTACACAGAAAACTGTCCTTCAGTGATTCTTTAAAAACAGCAAATGTTCAAGGCGAGATTGATCAACCTTTACCCATATTGGCGAGCTTTTACTAACACGAGTACAGGGGCGGCTCTAGGCACCAGCAAAGCAAGCACCTGCTTGGGGCAGCCCATTTTCAGGGGCGGCATGGGAGCTGAGAACCAACAGGGGGCCCTGGGAGCTGTAGTTCCTTGGTTAGCTCCTTGCCTATAAAGCCAGCCCTGGAGCAGGGAAAGAACTACATTTTTCAGCATTCCCTTGGCCACTAACAACTGGAAAGGAAGGAGGGGGACCTCGTGCAGCAGTGTGCTGTGAATGGTAGGGAGACCATATTTTAACATTCAAAAGACAGGACACTCCAGGGGGAGGGAAGCCCCATCCTGCCACCATCCACTCCCTCCGACTGCCCCCCACAAAAACCCCAACCCCAACCCTCCCCTGCTCCCTGATCACCCCATCTTGGGACCCCTGCCCTTAACTGCCCCCCAGGACCCCACCACCCTATCTAAGTGCCACTGGTCTTTGTCCCCTGATTGTCCCCTCCTGGGACCTCTGCCCCAACTGCCCCTTGGGCCCACCATATCTAGGCCTCTCTCCCTTGTTCCCAACTGTTCCCTCCTGAGGCCCCCCCCAACCCTCCCAGGACCCAACCCCTACCATCCCCTGACAAACCCGGGGACTCCCATGCCTATCCCAACCGCTGCCTGTCCCCTGCCTGTCCACCCTGAAACATCCGCCCCATCCACCGCCCCCTGCTCCCTGTCCCTTTAACTGCCCCCCCCAGAACCCCGCTACCCTTCTCCAACCCAGCCCCCTTACCATGCCCCAGACCAGCGTGTCTGGCTCCGTGCACTCCCAGACACGCTGCTGCTATATGCTCTGTCCCTCATGCCCCCTGCGGAGACCCACAGCCCCCCGACACACAACACCCAGCACCTGCCTTCAGATTTGAACACCTCAAAATTTAGGAGTACTCAAGCTCAGTTTGGGTATCTGTTACTTCTTCATTTCCCAATCAATATACAGATCCACTGTAAACTGGCTGTAGAAAAGTAGGATAAATTGAGCAAGAAATGCTTCCCAGTGGTCATTAGGACTGGAATTGCTTATTTTCAACAGCCATTGCCTTGTTTGTTTTGTTAAAGGAAGACAGTGATATTGTATTGGCAATTCCCATAGAAAGAAAGAGTGAACAAAGACAATATAAGGCAACCTCAACTTTTCCTCATTATGGAGGACAGTCTTGCATCCAGATATCCTCCCAGTCACACAAGCTGAAAATTGTTCCACTTTCTGCAGCTCTGTAACCCATATGGGAACCAATCCTGTTGTTGTTGTGCACATCCAAAATTCCTGCTGAATACCTGCCCTGGGAGTCGGAGTTACCAGTGACCCCAGGGCTGTGGCGGAGGAGGGTGCAGGTGGGTGGGGGGAGAGTCCTGGGCTGGGGTGGCAGGAGGTGTGGGGGGAGGGCACTGGTTGGGGGGGAAAGGGGGAAGCCCAGGGCTGGGGCAGCAGGAGAGTATGGGGGAGGGAAGCCCAGGGCTGGGACAGGGGGCAGCCAAAATTTTTTTTGCTTGGGGCGGCAAAAAACCTGGAGCTGGCCCTGCACGAGTAGCCCCATTAACTTCAATGTGACTGTTTAAAAAGTGCTTACAGTTTTAAATACATTTTTCAAAATCCAGCTTCTTAGCCACACTGAAAAATGATCAGTTTGGGTGTTTCTATCTGCAAAACTGCATGTGTAGCAGAACAGCATTTGTTCTGTTTCATTCCATTGCCGATCAATGGAATTAACAGGGAAAGCTGGGACCAGGATGTAGGAGAGGGGATTAATTTTGTCACTAGAGCTAGCCACTTGATGCTGTTTCAAGATATGTTAGCCCCAAAGAGCAATGATGTATTCCAGATGGCGATATTACAAAATGATGTTAGGTGAGCTGTGTGATGGAGATGGGTTTAAAATTAGGTAGGGGAAGGAAAAGAGCCAACACTTTAAGTGGAAGCCTTTCAAACCTTCTGGAATTGAATCAAATAACTGTGGCTGATCCAAGCTCCATTGAAGTCAGTGGAAAAGCAGCATTTACTTCAGCGGGCTTTAGATCAGGCCCAAATTGAAGAACCAGGTGAATATAGGTAATGATGCATAATATCTAGGGTTCCAAGGCTGTGTGGTTTGGAAAGCTCAGATTCTCTTCTATGGCATGCTGATAACTGGGATTACGTGGACAATATAAAAAGACACCTCCCTGTGTTGTTCATGTAAAGCTGTTTCCTCAACAATTTCTTTGAACTTCCTCTTTATTTTAATCATAGTGCCTGTCCTTTCTTCGAGTTACTGGCCTGCTCATTTCATTGATCCGAAAAAAATATAACTACCAAAACTGAGATTGATCAGAATTGGAAGGGACCTCAGGAGGTCATCTAGTCTAGCCTCCTGCTCAAAGCAGGACCAATCCGCAGACAGATTTTTGCCCCAAATGGCCCTTCAAGGATTGAACTCAACACTGGGCTTAGCAGGCCACCAATGCTCAAACCACTGAGCTATCCCACTGTAACCTCCCCCTGAACAAAAAAGAGAACACAATGTAACAATCAAATGAACCATTTCAGAGATATTGTTTCTAGTTGGATGCCAGTTGCAATATGGACCAAAGGCAGACAGCAGGCTGTGTAGCTAATGTTCTATGTAGGATGACCTAAGAGACAGAAGTGTAGCTTGAGCACCAGCCTTGGGGGCTAGGAATCCAGGCTTGTGTTCAGGGAATCCAGGTCTGAGTTCTAATCCTGGCTCTGACACTAGCATTGAGCAAGTTACTGAGAGCCTGATTCTTTGAGGTGAGGAAAATAATGGGAGTTGTGAGTGATCTAGACCTTTAAGAATTTACAGTTTGACCAGGTATCCACTTAAAACTTATGTGGATATATTAATGTTTAGTGAGGGATGTGATTTTTTATTTTTTTTTATTTTTTGGATTTTTTGCCAGCAAAAGCTCTGTGTAGATGCAGTTATACCAGCATAAAAGTCCTTTTGCCAGTATAACTTTTTTTGCTCAGAAAACTAGTATAGGCTGTACCAGCAAAAGCACTCTTTTGCTGCTGTAAGCTACCATCTACACTGGGGCTTTTGCTGGTACAAAAATGTGATGAAAAATCATACTTCTAACCATCATTAATATGCCAGCAAAAGTTAAAGTGTAGGCCTAGCCTATGTGTAAACTAAAAGTATAGCTGTACTGGGAAACTTTCATAGCATGGACTAGGCCTTGCACTCTGTGACAGTTTTCCCATTTCCAAGCTGCGACTAATAGTACTTTATTTCATAGCGATGCTGTGCTGATTAGTTTATTGATGTTTGTAAATGTTTTCAAGGTGAAATGCACATGGTAACTGCTATATATTATTTATGAACACAGATGTGTGGTTTGGTAACACAAGACTTGCCTGTGCTGTGATCCTATGAAAACAATAAAATCCTTTAATTTTAGAAATTGCTTTTCCTATATCTATCTATCTATCTATCTATCTAATATTAAAGTTCTAGAGTAATTCAGAATGTGTAACGTTTCCAGGTTCTCTAGTTCTTCCTAGTCCTGGCACATCAAAGAAGAAGCCACAGTGAGACATCTGTCGCTAGTTAATGTCATGGTTATGGAAGTAGAACCTCCTCTTCTGTTTGGTTCAGTGTGGTCATCCCTTTGATGGATGTGTTCAGCCTTCATCCAGTTTGATCACTGTGTTCAGCCCCTTGTTCAGATCTGCATGTGAACAAGAATGTCCTGACCTGAGATCCTTTTTAATACAGCAGGGATCCTTGATATAAACCATCAAAGGAAACCTTTGATCTTTTGACTATCTCTTAGTCATCTGCAGCAGAATGCAAATAATAATGAAAACAAAGCTAAGGGGCAGAGCAGCTACATTAAAGAGTCAGGCTCGCTTGCTGGCAAAGGAACTAATCATAGCTGTGATGTGCTATCCTTTCGTTGGGGGTGGGGAGAGAGGAGAAAGAAAGAAAGAAATGAAAAGAAAAAAGCTTTACTCTGCAGTGAAACCTTATTATTAAAATGAAATATTCCAGGAGTGACATTATTTATTTCACTGCAAAAGGATTTTATAAGAGAGATGAGGGTGCAACAGTTATCTGCAGCTAATGGAAAATATTGCTTATTTCACTGTAGTTACTGTGCTTCTTGTAAGAAATGACATTTGATGATGCTTTCAAAGGCCTGAAGATCAATGGTAGACAATTTCTCTGCTGGTCTGATTTACACAGGACTATTTCTGGATATTAAACACTGAATGTCAGCAAGTTTTAAATTAACTCAGTCGAATGAAAGACTACTAACTTTTTTATTTTTGCAGTTCGTATGGAGGGAAGTAGATCCAGAAGGTGACAGTAAAGTAATAACTTTCAAACACAATATCTGAAGGACGTTTATTTTTAATTGTATTTTCATTTTGTTTTCACAGTATATTCTGAGGCCAAGACATGAGTGTGATAGAAACCAGCAATAAATGTGACATTTAGAACCTGAAAAAATTATGTACGTGTGAAAGCTTGTCTTCAGGTTTCAGATGTCTGATGCACTTCTTTATATGGACAGCTAGGCAAAAATTTTTGCCCAAAATTTTTTTCACAAAAAAATGCAGAGGCAGGTTGGACAAAACATTTTGTGAATTTGTGTCAAATTTGCTGAATTGTTTCGGAGGGGAGGGGAGGAAAAACATACTTTGTTCTGACATTTTCTAAATGAAACATTTCCATTTGAAATGACTTTTCATTTTGAAATTTAGTTCATTTAATTTTTTTTAAAGTAAAATAACCTCAAAAAGAAAATGACATTTAAAAAAAATGTTTTTGCTTTGAGTCAAATGAAATGTTTCCCTCAACACAAAAACTAAACAAAACAGTTTATTTCAATCCTATACAAACTTTTTTCACTTTTTTGGTTTGCCAAAATATTTCTGATCCACTTGAAACAGCTTTTCCTTTTTTTTTCTGGTTTGGCCACTGAACCAGAAAATCAGTTATTTGCACAGCTCTGTTTATATGTTTATACTCACATGCTCACTGTGTATGTGGAAAAATTTATGACATGATGCAAACCGTAACATTTTCAAACCTTTGGTATAGTTCAGGAAAGCAGATACAAGTTCCCCATTATACTATAGTATCAATGTTTCCAAATCCTCTTCAGCAGAGACTGCCTCCGTGGGTAAGAGGGTAGTGCAGTTTTCATGGCCTATTCAGTCTTGGCATCTGTAGTGAGACAAGTTTGCCACAGATTGTGATCTTCCTGGTGACAATCAAGATGTGTTCATATAACTGGAAGCTTATAGCTCCAGTTAACAGGAGTAGCTATTGGGAACCTTGTATCAGAGAGGTAGCTGTCTTTGTCTGGATCTGTAAAAGCAGCAAAGAGTTCTTATAGACTAACAGACGTATTGGAGCATGAGCTTTCGTAGGTGAATACCCACTTCATCGGATGCACATCACATGCATCCAACGAAGTGGGTATTCACCCACGAAAGCTCATGCTCCAATACATCAGTTAGTCTATAAGGTGCCACAGGACTCTTTGCTGCTTTTATTGGGAAACTTCTGACTGTTAACTGCATCTCCAGTTTGAAATTGAGATACTGCCCCAATAATGAAACCCAGTCAACAGTATTGGCACCCAAAGAAAATATTTTATTTCTGTCAAGGTTCATGAACTCCCAGATTGATGGTGAAATTGTGTCATTGGTTTCCTCAGCCTTTTCAGTGCTGGAACAAGCTGCAGTTCTATGTCACACAGTGCTGAGAATTCAGAGACAAACTCCAGTCATTCATTTCATTTAAGTCTCTCATTCAAAACTCAAAACCTGGACCTGTATAAGACACAGGTTTTGGTAAATATAGAGGGCCAACCTAACCCTGGGTCTTGACTCTACTAACTTCAGTGGAGCTACAGGGATAAATTTTGTCTAGAGTTTTTTAAGTATTTATTTAACATTTTTAACCTGATTTAAGTTCTGAACTTTAAAGACTAAGGTAGTGTCCCTAACACTCCTGTCCAACAAAAAATCCACACATTCCCTAGATAAGCAGAATTCAGTGGAACTGGGGACAGAGCTGAGTGTTCGTTTGCTTCTGCTTTGATCTATATGGGGTTCCAACACCCTGAGTTTCACTTTGAGTTTTGGAACTTTGGTTGACCTCAGACAAGAGCTGTGCTGCCACACTAATTTCTGTTCAATGGACAATTTTGTGTTTCTCAGTCTGTGTGTATGTTCCAAATCAGAACAAAAAGTTAGAAATGGAATGGAAATTTTCAAAAAATCCCATTTGGGGAGAAGCAGAATGGAAATTTTCAAAAAATTCCAGGCACAGAGCCAGCCAGCAAGCTGCCCAGGAGCACCTGGGGAGGATGGGAACTCAGCCTGCCTACCAGTCAGAAATCAGGCAGGCAGCTGCCTGGTTTCCATAAAAAATGTAGATGCAATCTATCTAATTCCACCAACTATTGGAAACTAAGGGGAAACTATTACATTGGAAAAATTTTCACAGGCTGTGGTCAAAACCAATGAAGTTTATCTGTTTTTCCCTCAAATTTAAGGGGAACTGAGTGTTTCCTGATCTGGTGTGAAACCGTAAATCAAGTCAATCTTTTCACTGAACCAAAGATGAGTATTGAGAAAAAATACTGCCAAAATTTAGTGTGGTTTCATGGCCACTTTGTAACAAGACGATATTTAAGTACTTACTGTGATGAGGCAAGGCCAGATGGCTACAGTAAGGTACTGAGAAACAGGTATGTTAGCCCCAGGCTAAACAAATCCCTAGGACCATGGTAACCAAATGGCAGTTGCTCCAGGTTAATCAAGGCACCTGGAGCCAATTAAGATCTTTCTAGAAGGCAGTAGAGATAGCTACTTTAATTAGAACACCTGCAGCCAATCAAGGCAGGCTAATCAGGGCACCTGGATTTAAAAAGGAGCTCACTCCAGTCAGGCAGGGAGGAGCCAGAGGAGAAGGAGCGTGTGTGAGGAGCTGGGAGCAAGAAGGCAAGGAGCTGAGAGTGAGAGAGTGTACTGCTGGAGGATTGAGGAGGACAAGCGTTATCAGACACCAGGAGGAAGGTCCTGTGGTGAGGATAAAGAAGGTGTTTGGAGGAGGCCATGGGGAAGTAGCCCAGGGAGTTGTAGCTGTCATGCAGCTGTTACAGGAGGCACTATAGACAGCTGTGATCCACAGGGCCCTGGGCTGGAACCCGGAGTAGAGGGTGGGCCCGGGTTCCCCCCAAACCTCCCAACTCCTGATCAGACACAGGAGGAGTTGATCCAGACTGTGGGGAAGATCACTGAGGCGAACAAATCCACCAATAAGCGCAGGAGCCACCAAGGTAGAGGAGGAAATTTGTCACAGTACCTATCTATCACCTAGGCCATGGTAACTATTATATCCTTTGCTATTTGTTTTAGGTAGGCCAAGGATGAAAAGGGTCTTTCAGTGCCTTTCCTGTGAAATGGTTAAGTGCTTTAGTGCAATTGAATTATAGGAGAGGGTTATTGTATATGTTTTTCCAGGCAAGAAGAAATGACTGAAAGGAAATGTCTTCCTTTGATGATTATGGCAACCAATCAGCTACCCAAAAGGAGGTTCCAAAGAGGACGGAGATAGACTGTTCTCAGTTGTGGTAGATGACAGAACAAGGAGCAATAGTTTTTAAGTTGCAGGAGGTGAGGTCTTGGTTGGATATTAGGAAAAACTGTTTCACTAGGAGGGTGGTGAAGCACTGAAATGAGTTACCTAGGGAGGTGGTGGAATCTCCTTCCTTAGAGGTTTTTAAGGCCCGACTTCACAAAGCCCTGGCTGGGATGATTTAGTTGGGGTTGGTCCTGCTTTGAGCAGGGGATTGGACTAGATGACCTCCTGAGGTCTCCTCCAACCCTAATCTTCTATGATTCATGGGTTTCAATTTGTATTGTCTGATTTATTACACATTTGTACATGACAGTGACATGAGGCAGATCTAGTTGGCTGATCCCTGCTATTAGTTGGGCAGGGACTGGCAGGGAAAAGTATGCTGAGTCAGTGGGGGTGGAGAAAGTTTGCTTCACATCCATTCTGTTGATTAATGGGAAGTGTTGCTGGGCTCTAAAGAGAGTGCCCTCCAGTCAGAAGGAAAGTCTTCTCAGCCTGTAGGATGGTAGCCCTGGCACAAAGCACCAAGAAGGAAAAGATTTAAAATAAATAAATCCACAAACCCAAAATCCTGGTGAATTTCCAGGTCTCTATCAAGGTCATCAAGAAATCTGGTTTAGCCCCCTCTTCCTCACCCTCAGAGAGGAAAAAATATATGTACATTCCTTATAAAAGGCAGTTCACATTGTAATGTAATTGTCTAGTGCTGTACATTAACTTTTGGACAGACTGGCCCATCTGCCTGCTAGGTATCCCCAGACAAGCCCAGACCAGAATTCTGCAAGGGTTGGTAATTTATTAGATAAATGTCAATCTGGTTATGGGGATTTCTTTTCTTCAGATGTTGTCTCAGAAATGGACCCATTTAAAATGATTAATTGATTTAATTATGGGGTAGGGAAAGATTAGGGTTAGATGAGGGCTGAAATGCCCCATCTCATTTATCAGCACAACAGCGTTTAAAAAAAAAAAGAAAAAAAAGGTGAGCACATTCTGAAGCTAATGTTTACAATTGGAGGAGCTTAACAAGTGATGAATTTAGAGTTTAGAATTAATATGGGCCCCTCTCTCATACCATCAAAAGAAACATAAGGATTTCTGTCACATACCCACTTTTCTGACTGTAACAGCATTCTGGGGCCCCAACTCTGCAATCAGAAGTCCCGATTTTATAGGGACAGTTCCGATTTTTGGGTCTTTTTCTTATATAGGCTCCTATTACCCCTGACTCCCATCCCGATTTTTCACATTTGCTGTCTGGTCATCCTAGATCAGATTTTTTTCAGGCAATCTCCTGTGCCAGTGCTGAAACGAAGATTGCAGGACTGGGCCAAGGATGTGATATTGGCTCTACATTAATATTTCCTTGCTTTCTAGATTTTTTTCTTTTATGTTTACTTTCTAGCTATTGTAGTTCAATAGTAACTGGCAAATTATTAGTAATTTAACTTAGACTAATCTTTTACCCATTGTTTAGAGGGAGGAGACAAGATATAAGTACTGTACTATTTGAAGAACAGATTTTTTCCCTATGTGAATAATATGTACTGGCTCCCTGTCTTCTCTTGCCTTTCTTGTGAGTTTACACCCAGCAAGTTTTAAGTAACCTTAAGGATGCTTTTTATTTTATCTCATTTTTTTATAAACTGATTCTCTTTACTGTTAATACCTTTTGTGCCATTTTGTTTCTATCTGTTATTTCAATTGTGCATGCCATGACTAGGCACCGCACTAACAATTAACACAACGACAGCCCATGCAGCAGAGAGCACCCAATCTAAGATTTGGACAAAACATGTTAAGTGAATAAACAGACAAGTGGGAAGGAGTGGAAGTTTGTGAAATACCTCACCTTGAATTTTTTTTATAAAAATAAAATGTCAGTTCAAATACATTTAAAAAATGTAATTTGGACATGAAAAAATTTCAGATTTTCACTTGGGAAAAATATATCAAAATTAACCATTTAGTCTGGAGTTGCAATTCTGCCATTTTAGGAGAAAAAAGAACTATGGTTATGTTAGAAACATGACACTTCACCTTGGATCACATTACCAATATATATCAGCATTCATGTGCAAATACTGTGCTTACAAAATAGAAATCACTAGCTGAGATTGGAGTTATAAAACGTTTGAAGTACCAGGCTCATCACCTAAATGCATAAACTTTCAACTTAGGGCTTGGCTACACTCGGAAATGTGCAGCGCTGGGAGTTACAGCTGTGGTCGTACAGCTGTGTAGGACCAGCGCTGCAGTGTGGCCACATTTGCAGCAGTTGCAGCGCTGTTGGGAGTGGTGCATTGTGGGCAGCTATCCACAGGCACCTCGTCCCATTTTGGCGCTGTGGGTTGTGGGAAGGGGACGGAAGGGTGCGGGTCATTCCGCTTCCTGTCCCAACGCCCGTGGTGCATTGCTTCCTTTGCAGCCGTTTGGTGCCATTGTGAGTCTGTCGCGTGATTTCTGATAGGAAATGGAGCCCGAGCTGCTGAGGACTGTGCTGATGACTGTTGCAACACATCACGTTGGCAGTTGAGCTATTCCTTCAGCTCCAAAGTGACAGTGAGGAGTCAGACGATGAAATAGATTCGGCTGATGACTCCTGACACTAAATTGCTTCTGGCAGTAAGTACGGACGTGCTCAGCAGCGTGGAACGCCGCCTTTGGGCTCGGGAAACAAGCACTGAGTGGTGGGATCACATCGTCCTGCAAGTATGGGATGACGAGCAGTGGCTGCAGAACTTTCGGATGAGAAAAGCCACTTTCATGGGACTGTGTGCTGAGCTCGCCCCAACCCTGCAGCGCAAGGACACGAGACTGAGAGCTGCCCTGTCAGTGGAGAAGCGGGTGGCTATTGCAGTCTGGAAGCTGGCAACTCCAGACAGCTACCGATCGGTCGCGAACCAGTTTGGAGTGGGAAAGTCGACCGTTGGAATAGTTGTGATGCAAGTTTGCAGGGCCATTAATCGCATCCTGCTAAGAAGAAGCGTGACTCTGGGAATGTGCAGGACATTCTGGATGGCTTTGCACAAATGGGTTTCCCTAACTGTGCAGAGGGGCGATAGATGGGACGCATATTCCTATTCTGGCCCACCCCACCAGGCATCCGAGTACATTAATCGGAAGGGGTATTTCTCTATGGTTCTCCAGGCGCTTGTGGATCACCGTGGGCGTTTCACTGACATTTACACAGGCTGGCCTGGAAAGGTGCATGATGCACGCATCTTTCGGAACAGTGGCCTGTTCAGGAAGCTGCAGGCTGGGACTTTTTCCCAGACCAGAAGATCACAGTGGGTGATGTCGAAATGCCCATTGTGATCTTGGAGACCCCGCTTACCCTGTTAATGCCTTGGCTCATGAAACCATATACAGGGAAGCTTGACAGGAGCAAGGACCGGTTCAACTACAGGCTGAGCCGGTGCAGAATGACTGTGGAGTGTGCTTTTTGGCCGTTTAAAAGCGACGCTGGAGGTGTCTTTATGGGAAGCTAGACTTGGGGGAAAGCAGCATCCCTGCGGTTATATCCGTGCTGTACCCTCCATAATATTTGTGAAGGGAAGGGTGAAACATTCAGGGACGAATGGACTTCTCAACGAGGTTCAGCACGCCTGGAGGCTGTATTTGCACAGCCAGAGAGCAGGGCTAATAGAGAGGCCCAGCACAGGGCTTTCAAGGATTAGGGATGCCTTAAGGGAGCAATTTGAGGCTGAAAAGCCAACAGTAATGTTTGGTGCCTTGCACAGGAGTGATGTGCAGTGTTACAATGATTTGCAGTGCCTATTTTTTTCCTTGTGGTACAGTATGTTTCACTTTCTGTAATAATAAAAACTGTTTTAAAAGACAAGAAATCCTTTATTAAAAATACAGTACAGAAAACCGGCAGGGGGGGGAGGGTGCTGAACTGTACAGTTAGAGGTTTGAATATGTGCTGCCTGGAGTGCTGTGCAATGCCTGCTGCACTTCAGGATTAATATGATGCATGGTGATGGGGGTTGAGTGCATAGGGTAAGGGTCGTAGTTGTCAGGGCTGGTAGGTGAACGTACAGGTGTTGGGGGCAGCTGGTGGTGGTAAGAACCAGGATGCTGGAGAAGGGGGTTTTGAGAAACAGTGGGGCACAATGGAGAGAGCTTTGGGATGGGGGGAAGAAAGCACGGTAGTGCTCTGCCTGCATGGCTACCATTGACTGCATACAGTCCGTTTGGCGCTCCAGGACGCTTATCAGCCGTTTGTGCGTCTCTTGACAGCCAATTCCTTTCTGTTGTTAGCCCGTTCTTTTTTCCTGCTTTCTGTTTCCCTCCATTCCTGCAGCCTCTTATTATCTCTGGAATACAGATTCATAACTGCTTTCACTAGCTCTTCTTTACTTTTCCTTGGCTTTTCGCCGTAAACTCTGCAGCCTCTCAGAAAGTCTGTGAAAATGCAGTCGGATTCAAGGACACTTTTAACCAAGGCAGAAAAAAACAGAGAGATAGAAACACTTACTACAGAGGCTCCATTGTTTTATAATCACACTCAAGGGGTTTGTAGACTATTTGTAGCATCATTTACACATAGCGAGCATAGCACCAGAGGCCACAGCACAGCATCAAGAGATGGTGAGTACCTCAGGGATCACTTGGGATAACTGTTTCTGTGCATTGGGGAAAGCAGGTAGCAGCTAGGGGGGATACTGCACTGAACCTACTGAGGGAACTGCCCACATCTGCCACAGCAGTTACTCCTGGGAGCCATCTTGCAACCACGCAGCGGCTCACCTGGGAAGGGGGGCTGCTTGACTCTGGGATCACTGGTTTCTGTGCATTGGGGAAAGCAAAGAACAGCTGGGGGATACTGCACTGATCTGTATCCCTGCATTTCCACAGGATTTTATCCTCCAGATATCTCGCTGCTCCGTGTCACCTGGAAGAGCGGGAGGGTCTTCTACAGCTATGTGGCTTCCGCCTGGTCCCTATGCAGCTTGCTGTGTGCAGCAATGGCCCCCGCCCCTCACGGCACAGTGGCGCGGACGCGTTAGCCTGACTGGGACAAGGACCACGGTGGCTTTCCCTATAAACTTACGGAAGCGCATTGCCCACGCTCTGGCTGAAACTTTTGCAGAGATTACAGAGGGCGATTACCACGACGTGATAGACCAAATCAATGGGCTATTCCACATCTAGGCATGCTTGCAGGCAGCCATATTAACAACCCCTCCTCCCCAAAACATTTCCATCCTTAACAATAAAAACTTCTTACCAGGAACAGTTCTCCTCTGCTGTTTCTTCACTACAAGTTCCAGCGGCTGCGAACTGGCTAGCTTCTTCCTGGCTGCTGCTGCTGAAGAGCTCCTGGCTGCATGCCTCCTGGACTCGGGGTGTCTCCCACTGTCTCACTCTGGGTTTCCTCTACACCCTCCCTCCTCTCCCGGCTCTGAACTGTCCATCGCGTCCTCGGATTGGCAGTGGGGTCACACCCAAGTATCGTCATCCAGCTCCTTGTAAAAATGGCAGGTCGTGGGGCAGCACCTGAGCGCCGTTTCCCTCTACGTGCTTTGCAATAGGCACTCCGCAGGGAAGCAATGCACCACGGGGCTGATTGGAACGGAAGCGGAATGAATCCACGCACCCTTCCGTCCCCTCAAACCCACAGTACGCCGGAATGGGCGACGGTGCCCTGTAGGTGAAAATAGCTGGAAGCAAATGCACATCGGGGCGTTGGAACGGAGCGGAATAATCCCGCAACCCTTCCGTCACCCTCAAACCCAACATGATGCCGGAATGGGACGAGGTGCCCTGTAGGTGAAAATAGCTAGTACAGCCAGCACTGCAGCCAGGGAGTTGCAGCGCTGGCTGGGCTTTGTAAGTGTGGACAGCGAGTGAGTTGCAGCGCTGTAACCCCCTCACCAGCGCTGCAACTTGCAAGTGTAGCCAAGGCCTTAGACATTCTGAAAGCAAAAATTACAGGAGGCTCACTAACAAGAGCAGTAGTATCTCATTGTATTTAAGTAAAACAAGTATGTGGACTACTTTTTTTTTTCTTTCAGCCTAATTAGAACTGAGTGGAGATCCTACTTGATGTATTACATAGCTGCTCCTAAGCTTAGTTTTCCTGGCTGAAATCAGTCCCTAAATGATTTTTATCCCTCCCTGCAGCTTGTTACAGCTAAAAGAATCTGGTTGTAAATTGGCTCCAGAAGGCTTTGGGAAAGCTACAGCTGGATGGCTAAGCGATCATAGTTCGTTTAGGTTACTGGGACTGTCAGTAAAGCTTTGTAATCTTTACCCAGAAAGACCTGGTCGGTGAATTCTCAACGGTGGTAACTTGCTAATCTCCTTTGCAGCTAGCTGCTGTCTCTCATCAAATGAAATTGTCACTGGGCTTCTGGAACTTCCCTGCAACTTCTGTTTGAGCAGTCAATATCTATTTACAATTTAAAAAGCGAAGTGCGTCTCAGCAACCAGATGCACTTAAACTTGAGGTTTAGCCAGCATGGCAAGCTCGAGCCACTTTCTCTAGTTTCTACTCACCATGCTACGCCCATGAGCAGCAGGCACAAGGCAAGATCTTTATGAATTAGACGCAGCAGATAGACCAGCTTGAAATATGTACTGCTTAAGAAAAGATGGTGCAATTTGGGCTATAACCCTAGATATATTTGGGAGAACAGAGGAAAAAGCAGTAATGGGACTGTACAGCTCTTAGCATGGATAAATTGTTCCCTCTTACTACTCTCGGAGCCTTCCCATAGGGTGACGTGTATGTGACCCAGCTCCAGAGTTCTTAGTCTGCTGCCTGTGTAGCATTGCCCTAGGAGCTTGCAGAGGACTTCCCTCAATTATGGTCTCTCATCTTCTTTGATCAGGGCATTGAAACACAATTTGCAAAGGATTCCTTAGTGTTGTGTCAAAAGACATATTAGATTTTGACTGAAACAGCCTTCCTTCTATTTGAAGTAGTAGAAATATAGGCAATTTACTATTTCTTTTTCTTTCTGTTATAAAATCTATATTGACTATTGGTTCTGGGTAACATTTTTAGATGCACTTAAGTGACTTAGTCTCCTAAGTCCCACTGAAAGCCAAAAGAAATTGGGCACATGTGTTCTCTGAAAATTATATCCTTCACTAGAATTTTTTTTCATGGGGTAACACCTTCCTAGTTGGAGTTTCTTTACCATAGAAGTGCTAAGGTTCACAATGAGAATCTGTCTGAGCAATGAAAAGGAAACATCTTGGTTCATAGATTCATGGAGAAAATTCAGTTTAAAAGCATGCGCACATGGAGTGAAAGGAATAAAATTGGACAGGTTGGCACTGTAACAGGTCCAGTGTGAATGGTGGCTTCCGTGATGTGGACGGCTATCCTCAAAGAACTGGAATGGTTCCTGGATGGAGGCCACCAATCCACTTTGCACACAACACTGAACAAGCATCAGATAGCAGCAGCATAATTTTGATCATACCTAATCTTTGCTGGCTTCAAACTCCTGTCCAATGGCTCAGCTGGCTAAAGTTTCTGACACCTATTTTGTTGTTGTTCAGGGAGATGCCATTTGTAACGTCAACAATCTGCAGCAATAAAATTTATCTGCAGAAAATGAGGATGAGGGAAATGGGGAGGAGAAGGAGGGGAAAAGCCACCAAACAAATAACTAGTTATGAAGTGTATTCACAAATGGAAACAAATAAAGCAGGCCTGCACAACATACAGCCCATGGGCCGGAGGCTCACTGTGTGGCCCACGGCCAGGAATCAAAGGGCTCTGGGCTGCCCGCAGCTGTGGAGAGCCCAGAGCCCTTTAAATCCCAGCCACAGCCAGGATTCAAAAGGCTTTGAGCTGCCCGCAGCGGCGGGGAAGCCCAGAGCCCTTTAAACCCCAGCCGCGGCCAGAATTCAAAGGGCTCTGGGCTGCCGGCAGCAGCAGGGAGCCCAGAGCCCTTTAAATCCCAGCCCGCCAGGGCTGGCTTTAGGCCAATTCAACCAATTCCCCTGAATTGGCCCCACCCATAAGAGGGCCCCACACCCAAGCCCCAGTACGGTGTACCGGCAAAAGCGAGTTCTCTGTACTGGTGTGGCCCAGCTTCCCCAGGGGGCCAATTTAAAAGGCCTGGGGCTCCCAGCAGGGGCTGGAGCCCCAGGCCCTTTAAATTGCCACCAGAGCCCGACTGCTGGAGCCCTGGGGTAAGGCTGTGGGGCTCTGGGGGCTATTTAAAAAGTCCAGGGCTCCCATCACTTCTACTGCCCCTGCCCTTTAAATAGCCACCGGAGCACCACCGCCTCCCCAGGGTTCCCATGGCTATTTAAAGGGCTGGGACGGTAGAAGCTGGGGAGCCCCGGGCTCTTTAAATAGCCCCCAGAGCCCTGGGGTAGCAGGGGGGCTCCAGCTGCCTCTGCTGCCCTGGTCCTTTAAATAGCTCCCGGAGCCCTGCCACTTCCCCAGGGCTCCCACGGCTATTTACAGGGCTGGGGCAGTGGAAGCAGGGGAGCCCCGGGTCCTTTAAATAGCCTCTTAGCCCCAGGCTGCTGCTGCTACTCTGGTGGGGGAGGGTGGAGGAGGGGGCACTCACCGTACAGGGTGGGGTGTACCCCCCGTACTTGCACCAGCTGCCCGCAGCCGACCCCTGCTGCACCCCCTTCCCACACCAGCCCCGCACCTCCTGCCCTGCCTGCACCAGTTCCTGTCTGCACCCAGCCCTGCACCCGCTGCCCGCAGCCAGCCCGTCTCCAGCTAGCCCCGTCCCTGCCTTGCCTCCAGCACTGCATCAGCCCCTGTCTCCAGACAGCTCCTGCTGCACCGCCTGCCCTGCCCGCACCAGCCCTGCACTCCTTGCCCTGTCTCCAGCCAACCCCTGCCGCATCCCGCTGCCTGAAGCCAGCCAGTCCCGCACTCCTTTGTCTCCAGCCCTGCCAACCCATGCCGCACCCCTACCCGTGGCCCTGCCTGAAGCCAGCGAGCCTACCCCACACCCCCTGTCTCCAGCCTGCCCCACACCCCTTCCCCAGCCTGCAGCCAGACCCTACCTCCAGCCCCCTCCCCCTCGCCACCTGCAGCCTGCCCCATGTCCACTGGTGCCCTGCAGTTCCTAGGGAAGTAACCCTGCACACCTGCTTCAATGAAGTGGGCAGGGAGCAGCTGGGACCCACACGTGCACCCTAGCACACCCTCAGGGAGTGGCAGAGCTCATTTCTAGTTCAGACCCATCTTTTTAAAAAAGAACTTTAGGTAGGGTTAACATACATCTGTATTTTCCCGCACATGTCAGGCTTTTTGGTTCTTAAATCGCCATCTGGGAGGAAAATACGGACGTATGGTAACCCTATTGGTACAAAAACTACATACTGTGGCAGAACTTTTTATAGGGAACCAGTTGCTAAGAAATGAAAGGCTTTTTTTTACATGTTTTTTTTTTCAGTCATTCCTGTTGGGGCCCCGCCGAAAATGTTCGAATTGGGCCCTGCACTTCCTAAAGCCAGCCCTGCCAGCCGTGGCCAGGATTCAAAAAGCCCTGGGCTGCCGCAGTGGCGGGGAGCCCAGAGCCCTTTATATCTTAGCCACGGCCGGGATTCAAAGGGCTCTGAGCTGCCCGCAGAGATTCCAGGCAGCCCAGAGCTCTTTGAACCCGAACCGCGGCTCCAGCGTGTGGGCTGGGGCTGGGATTTAAAGGGCTCGGGCTCCCCCCCACAGCAGGAGCTCTGGACCCTTTAAATCCCTGCCACAGCCCTGCAAAGCTCTGGGTTCCCCCAGCCGCCAGAGCCCCGGGCCCTTTAATTTGCCCCTGAGGGCTCCCAGCCACCTCTTCAGCTGGGAGCCCCTGGTTGATTTAAAATCAAGTATCACCTCCCCACCCCCAACCTTCCTTTTTGACCCAAAGCTGTTTTGGTGAGGCAGCGCTGAGGAAGGAGGGTTTGTTTCTGCAAGGCTGGGTGGTACTGGGGTGGTGTGTTTTCGACGGGCCGGGAGGTCCTGGGAGTGGGGGGTGTTTCCGCAGGGCCGGAGGGGTTCGGCCCTCAGCTGTTTTCTTTGGAGTAATGTGGCCCTCGCTGCTTTACGAGTTGTGCAGGCCTGAAATAAAGCAAAAGGTTCTGTTGATTGTGGCAGAGATCTTGTGGGAATGTAGGTTGTGGTTGCTTTGAAAAGCCTTGGCATAAGTATCTGTAATGCTAAAATGAGGTTGGCTACCTCAAAACTAGCTCGGCTTTAAGTCTGAACAAAGGATGGGGATCCCTTTAAGAAAAGTGACAATGTAATATCTTTTATTTTCTTTTTGTTTATCATATTAACAATGCCCACACATCCCCATTTCCTTACCCTCTTTGTGCATGTGTGTACTCATAGTAGAAAATACAGGCTGCAAGCATCACCCAGGAAGGAATATGGCAGTCATAGAATCATAGAAGATTAAGGTTGGAAGAGACCTCAGGAGGTCATCTAGTCCAACCCCCTGCTCAAAGCAGGACCCATCCCAACTAAATCTTCCCAGCCAGGGCTTTGTCAAGCCGGGCCTTAAAAACCTGTAAGGATGGAGATTCTGTTTATTCTATTGATCTATTCTATCTGAATTTTAATTAACTTTTATCAGAGCCGCTGCTTTGGAGACCAATATTTCTTCTATTCTTACTCAATTTTTGTACAGTAGAAAAGCACAAGTTGTTTTTATGATGAACCTTTCTAGTATTTATATAGATAGATATAAGAAAGAGAAGGATCATGGGAAATGTTTGTCACATTTTATGCAGACCAAACAAACATATTACCTGAATATCAGGCAGATCTTGGGCCTTATTCTGCTCTCACTTTTATATCAGTGTAAATCAAGAGTAAGTCCAATAAAGTCCATGGAGTGACACTGATGTAAGTGGGATGAGAATTAGGCTCCTTTTGTACAAACTAGTGAAGTCTTAAAATAAATTGTGAGGTTTTTTCCTGACTAATCTCTCTATTTCAGTGGCTTACTATTTTCATGGAAAAATGAGAGTGAATCTGGCAGGGGTAGACACTGTCAAAATGGATTTCTGGGGTTAATTTACCTATTTTGCAGGCACATATTTTCATAAGATTTAATGAGCTGCTGAAAGGAAGAATGCTGCTTTTTTCCCTGATGGCAGAGAGATGAAAACAAATGGCTTCTTAGGATTACATTAATTGGCACTTTAAAATGTAATAGAACTTGCATGGATCCACAATAGCAGCACCTGGGAGAAGCGTGTGGGAATTCCATTGCGATAAACTGAAGGCTGGTTGCCGAATAAAATAGGAAGATTCTATTTGCAGAGTCTGGATACAGGGTCAGTCCTTTGGTTCTTACTCAGCAAAATCCCCATTGATGTTAGTAGAAGTTTGCCTGTGTAGGATTAAAAGATTGGGCCTGTAAAAGAAATTGTATTTAGAGAAGGTTTTCAATATTCCAGATTAAGAATATTCTTTTAAAATATTTTTTAATTTTATAAACAAAAATATCCATTTTAAATCTAGAAAATGATGGAGGAAAGAATCTGTTTCCTGTCCCGTAATGTCAACCACACAGAAGTTGCATTCAGTTTCCTTGTTCCACCATTGCTTGGGCTATGGCTACATTAGAAATTTCAAACCGCTGCCCCGGCAGCGCTTTGAAGTGTGAGTGTAGTCAGAGCCGCAGCGCTGGGAGAGAGCTCTCCCAGCGCTGCTTGTAAACCACATCCCTTATGGGTGTAGCGTGCAGCGCTGGGAGCCATGCTCCCAGCGCTGCCGCCCTGATTACACTGACACTTTACAGCGCTGCATCTTGCAGTGCTCAGGGGGGTGTTTTTTCACACCCCTGAGCGCGAAAGTTGCAGCGCTGTAAAGTGCCAGTGTAGCCAAGCCCTAATTATCAGATGTGTAAACAGAGAAAATGTGCATACGTTTCTTGGGCCAAATTCAGCTCTGAGATACTCACATACCATGCCTGCCAATGGCAGCAGGAAATGCACATAGGTATCTTCTCTCTGGGTATATCTACACTGCAATTGGATGCCTGGGGCTGGCCCGTACCAAGTGACTTGGGCTTGCTGAGCTCGGGCTGTGGGGCTGTTTAATTGCAGCGTAGACTTCCGGGCTTGGGCTGGTGCCCAGGCTCTAGGGTCCTGCAACCTGGGAGGGTCCCAGAGTCAGGCTGCAGCTTGAACCTGGAAGTCTACGCTACAATTAAATAGCCCCACAACCCGAGCCCCACAAGCCTGAGTCAGCTGGCACAGTGTAGGGGTATACCCTCAGAGGGCAGCATTTCGATCACTTGTATTTAATCCAAAAACAATAAAGGGGAAACTGCTTTAGTTTCATATGTTACTTCTCACATTTGTTATGCAATTTACTGTGATGTAATGGCCCTGATTTTCTGGTCTGGCTAAGCTCCGCTTGGCACAGCATCCAAAGGGAGTGGAAGCAGCAAAGGTGGCTTTGAGTCATTTTTGTGACTCCTCTGTAGAGCTGGGAGACGTTCTTTTGGAAAATAGCAAATTCACTGAAAAATGTACTTTTCAGGACACTGAAACTATTTGTGAATTCAGGTCAAATTTGGTGAATAGTTTTGGGTATAAAAAAACCCCAACTCTTTGAAATTTTCAAAACAAGCGTTTTGGCATTTCATTTCTAATTGACATTTTCTAATGTTTTGCTTAAGACAAATGACATTTTTATTCAATTTTTTTCTTTAGGCAGAAGCCTTCCAAAAATCAATTTTAGTTTGAAATGAAATAACTTTTTTTTCCAGATTTTTTTGTTTCAACTGCAAAACTAAAAAATCAATTATACACTCAACTCTCCTCTTCAGCCCATGGCTTCTTACTGGCACATGTGGTGTTTGAATTTGCCCCCAGCTGCCAATAACCCCAAGGGTCTGTTCCATCAGCCAGGAATAGACAGAGAGAGGCAGTGCTCCATTTTATAACCCTTTGTGCCCAGTCTCATCCCCTGGGCAGGGTTGTTGCTGGCTCTGCGCCATCTAGGTTTCCTCCACTTTGAAAGAAACATTACCTGGCCAGTTAAGCTGGTTTATGGCCTCTCTGTACTGCCCAGAATTAGCTCCCTTCCCCCCTCCATCCCCCAAGCCAAAACATGACATAAAATCTAACAGTGGAAAATCTCAAACTATATATGCCAAATTTGGGGCAGAGTTTTTCTTTCTCTGTGTATCTTTCTAGCTGTCTTTTCTGTGATATTTTTCTCTCTCTCACTCTTTCTTTTTAAACGCCCTATGTGTTGGATTCTAGATATATCTTGTCTAATCTATTCCAAGGTGATATTTTTTAACACATTCAGGGGTGGGAGAAAGTAATTTAGAATCTTTTTAAAGAAAACAATTATCAGTGTTGGGTTTTTTGTTTGTTTACCTGTTTAATGTCTCTTTCTTTGTGGTGTATCTGTGTCTGTATGTTACACATTCCAATACATGCAACATGATAGTAAACGTATGAAATTGCAAAAAAGACATGACATAAAAGAGCTAATTATTTGAGTTGACTGCACATACATCAGATGTTTTGTGCAAAATCATTCAGAGGTGCCATCAAACTATGAATGTGGTAGTTTAAAAAGGAATGAGAGATGCTCAAGGTAAGACTAAAAGAAAACCCAGAAGAGAGATTTTGTATCTCTTAAAGCTGCCATAGAGTATCTAATTCCATCCTGGGCAATAGTATCTGCACAGCTGGTGACAGCATTCTTTCAAAAATGCGTAGTGTAGTCTTAAATAGTTATGAAACTAGAGTGGTGAGATTTGTTTTGCAGAGGGTGGAGTAAGAATGGGGGCAAGGCTTGATTTTTAAATGGTGCGTTTAAGGTCATGGACTGACTGGCTCCAGTCAGATTATTGCCCTTATGTCTGCAGACAAGCCTCTTAATAACTATACTGGGGCTCCCGCCCTCACAAACTGCACATGGGAAGAAAAGTGCATCTTGAGGATAACATATAAGGTTCATCCACCCATTACCACTGTAGAGGAGCCAGTGCTTTGCTCCTGGAATAGTCATCCTTACTGAGGTCATAAAAATGAGAACTTTCCCATAATTAAAGGTGAATAATAAAAAGATGTTTTTAGAAAACGAAAACTTGCGTATAAGATTCCTGTGAGAACATTTGTATGGGTTTGTACGTGTATTTGTATATCTCTCTTTTTTTTAAGAAAAATAATAAAAGCCAAGCTCCATAGAACTCCTCTGGACTGGAAATCTCTTCCTATACCTAGACTGCCTCCCCACGGCCACCTGCCAGTGTCCTAGATTCTCTGTCGGGCTTCAGGACAGGGCATGGTGCTGAAGCAGCAGAGATTGCTCTAGTGGATGACCTCTCTCTGCCCATAGACAAGGGAAGTACATCCACACTCATAGTTCTGGATATCTCTGTAGTATTTGATGCTGTTGGTCACCAAATATTCCTGACCTGTCTCCATGATGCTGCAGGATTGAACAGAAATGCCTCAATGTTACTATATGGCCAAACAGCCATGGCAGCAAAAAGCATCCAGTTCATCCTGTTGGATCTCTCT
Source organism: Chelonoidis abingdonii (assembly GCF_003597395.2). Lineage (NCBI taxonomy): Eukaryota > Metazoa > Chordata > Testudines > Testudinidae > Chelonoidis > Chelonoidis abingdonii. Next base: position 136,983,750 of record NC_133769.1, on the reverse strand, counting down.
GTGGTATTCAATACCATTTACCAGCAGATGCTTTTGCTTCACCTCTAAAATGCTACTGGGGGCAACAGAAATGTCTTGAAATGGCCCAGGCTTGGTCTACACAAGGAACTTATGTGGGTATAACTACATCGCTCAGAGGTTGACTGGAGGGCTTCTCCCATTGACATAGCTACCACCTCTTAGGGAGGTGGAATACCTATGCTGATGGGAGAAACTCTCCTGTCAGGGTAGGTAGCATCTTCAATACATGTTACAGAAGCACCCCTGCACATATAGACAGGCCCTCAACTCCTTTCTCCCAAACTAAACCCAAAGGGTCATTCATGGGATGAATGGAGAGGTAGGAAGAGTTTTAGCTTTGTATTTTAACACAGTTTGAACCAATTGCTGCCATCTTCAGATTGGAATGGATTGGAAATGCAGAGTTCATGGTTACACTGTCAAAGTGACAGATGGAAGGACACCATGTTGCTGAAAAATAAAACATTCTCTTTCAAGCCTCAATTTTCACACCCTTCCTGTGATTTTCTGTGAGTGGTGGGTGTATAAATATGGCCATAATACACAGTACAAATTATGTATGTTATAAAAAATATATTTGGTCATGCAAAAAACTTTATTCACATTTGCTGTGATTTTCCTCTCTCCAATATTAATTTCCATATACTTTTTCCCCTTTTTGGGAAGTATGCAGACAAAGAATGCAATGCTGATACTAACAGGGAAGTACAGTTTAGTGTTTTATTTTCAACAAACATTTACGCTTCACGTTAACTAAAACATGAAGTTCTCCAACACACATGCAGTTAACATAAGCCCTGCAGAAGAAATACTTGTCAAAGCTTCAGCAATGCAAGAAAGATCTAAATTTGATGTATTTAACAATTTGCCACTTGGCATTGGTTTTGGCTATTTGTGTAACATTACAGTTCAGAAGCTATTTAATACTGCATTTTGTATCCTTCAAGCTGAATTACTAAAATGAATGCTTTAAGAACACTTAATTAACAACAACTGACTAATTAATATACAGTAATAATGAATGATGTAGTAATTTAATTTAATTATGGTCACAGTTCGGGACAATGTCAGCACCTTTCTGTGGAACTTGACCAACATGCTAGAATTTTGAAATTGCTTACCTAGGTCAAGATTTTTGATTCACAATAGTGATTTTGGATGCCTCAGTTTTGGTGTCCAAATAGAGGCTTGTTGAAAGAGACTGATTTTCAAAGGTTTGGTGCTCAGGACTTTCTGAAAATCTGTTAAGGTGTCCTAGGTTGTGTACCCCAAAATGAAGGCATTGAAACCACTTTTGAGAATCTTGGACTTACATTTAAAGCAGGTGTATGGCTCAGTTGACTGTGAATATTTTTTTTAAAACAGAAATAGAAACGTCCAGGGTCCAGTTTATGTTTTTTTGAGACACACACATCCCATTTTAGGCAGTTGCCAAGTATGAAAGAATGAATGCTTGTGTTTGGTAGGTTAAAAACATTGCTTGTGGTTAATTCATTCCTCAGAGCTCAAAGCTCTAAAAGTGCTGGATGGATCATTGTGGTTTTTGAAAATTAAGGTGTTTCATTCCCTGTAGTTTCTCCGTCTGTGTGTGTCATCATTTTCAAAGCTTTTATGGCAAGCTTAAATTTAGAGTCCTTGCTGGCATTGTGGCTTTGTTGGGGCACCCTCTTTACCCTATGTGGTCATGAATTTGTGCTTCCTGTCTCGATGCAGGTTGGGTGGGGAGCTTCTTGATGAAGTAATCAGGGATGGGCAAAAGAGCATCACAGATCAGTTATTTTCCATTCACATGGCTTCTAGATAGGCAAAAAGTAGCTTAGGTAGCTATATTAATTCAGAAAGAATTGGCCAAAATATAAGTCAAGTCAGATGTCTGTCATGGGCCAGGTATTAATTTTCTGGTGATGGCAGGTGGGGAAACACAATGCTAGTATTTTTTTTTTTAATTATTTGGGATTTTTATTACGGTGTGTCTCTCATGTTAGTGAACTTGGTTCACTGGTCACTGAGATTTTCGGATCTAGGGACCTGAAGTTAGCCTTCCAATTTCCTATTCAGGCACTTAAATAAAGAGGGCCTGAGTTTCAGAAGTCAGTGGGACCTGCTGGTTGCACAACACTTTTTGAAAATCAAGCTGTTTATTTAGGGGGCTAAATTTGAACTTAGGCGCCTAAGTTAGGCACCCAGGTTTGAAAATCTTTCTGTTGTCTACCTTGAGAAGTAATAGGTGCATTTGAAAGGACTCCCAGACACAGGGTCTGTTAATGCATATTCATATTACTATGGTAACGACAGCTCTGTGTGTAAGCCCTGGTCAGGTCTATGCTAAAAATTTAGGCCAAGCCAGTTACGTTGCTCAGGGGTATGAAAAGTCCAGGTGGTGGTCTTTTAACCCAGTGGCCAGAGCACTCACCTGAAATGTGAGATACCCCGCTCCAATTCCCCTTCTGCCAAATGTGAAGAAGGGATTTTGTATTTGGGTCTCCCAGGGTATGTCTACACCTCAGTAAAAGCTAACTTTTAACCATAGCGTAGATAGTATTATGTCAATGAAAGAATTCTTCCATTGACCACACTACTGCCTTTTAGGGTGGTGGATTAATTACAGCAAACGGAGTACCCCTCATGTTTCTATAGTGGTGTACACTGCCGCTGTGCTATTGCTGATTTTCTAGTGAAGACATAGTCTAAGAAAAGGATTAGGAGAACTCCTCTCTGGAGAAAAGAGTAAAGAAGTCACCAAGCTCAGTGGTCTCAAAGATTTTTTCACAACATTTAACACCTATAGGTAATCTGCAAAAGATTCCTTTAAAATTGTCCATGTGCCCTTCTTTATATTACACAGGGGGGAAAAAGACTGAAAGGTTTGGGAGTTTTTGTTTGTTTTCTTTTATGTATTATTTCTCCTTCTATATTTTTGCAACCTTAGATATATCTGGGATGTCAATTCTGAAGAGACTTGGTTTTGCTGGAGGACTGACTAGCCTGTGTCAGAGATGTAAGCTCAGAATTCTCTTAACTGAAGTGACAGATGTGCTGAGTCTTTACCCAAGACATCTCTTCTCCCAGATGTTCATTTGGTGCTGGAATTTAAAAGATGTGGAAAAATAAAGTGCCATTCTGACTAAAAATCCCTCCCCTTTCCTTCACTTGTGATAATTTCAGTAGTTTCAGTTACCATAAAGTCTTCCAGGATAGACAAGACCAAAATTTGTAATGTGGAAAAGTGAATATGAAATATTTGGATACCACTTTGAAGGTTTAAAGCATGGTAAGTGCTTTGTATTGTTGCTGTCCAGTTTCAGACAGATTCTGCCCTCCCCCCCAACCCCATCTCCCACAAAACTCTGACTGAAGTCAAAGAGAATTTTTTACATGTGTGAAGTAAGTAGGATTTGGCCCATAGTTCAGGTAAATTAAATGAAACTGACAAGATAGCAGTGCACTATTTCTTCAAGATATAACGCAACCAGATATAACACAAATTTGGATATAATGCTGTAAAGCAGTGCTGCGGGGGGTGGAAGGGTGGGGCGCTGCGCACTCCAGAGGAGCAAAGCAAGTTTGATATAACATGGTTTCACCTATAACATGGTAAGATTTTTGGCTCCCGAGGACAGCGTTATATCGGGGTAGAGGTGTACAATTACATTTGCTAATTTGACTTCAGTTGTGTGAAATTTATTATTAATCAAAATCTACCGTGAATCAAAAGCAGGTGTTCTAATCTGATACAATTATAAACCCTTGAATTGAAAGGGAGATTGTATGTGGGGAGATTCAGTACTCTAACTACCAGGCTATCTCAGTCTCTTTCTCTGGCCCATTGTCATCCATAATGGTAATTTGTAGTCACACTGCTAGGATGTGAAAGACCCAAGTTCCTTTGCCAGTGACTATTTAAACAAAATGGAACTGCTTCAAAAGGAATGATTCAGAGATTCATACCCTAGAATATCCCATTGCATGACGGGTAGGGTGATTTCCTGCAGTGTGGAATACCTGAGTTCAAATCCCTTCTCCACATCAGGCAGAGTGGGAATTGGACCTGGGTTTCTGACATCCCAGGTGAGTGCTCTAACTACTGAGTTATAAGGGAGGCCTCTGCCACTACTGTCTGTAAAAATCCATTTTGAGTCCATTCATTTGACCCAAAACAGGTTGTTGAATTTTTTTCAATTCACTGAAATTTTTCGCAATGTTTAGAGTCAGTTTGGGTTGAACTGAACTGTTTTGATTGCTTTTTGTTTTGTTATTTTGGAACTGCCAGAATACCAAAAAATGAGTTATTCATCCAGCTCTAGTCCCAAGGGCCTGTCTCCCTTCCTTCAAAGTCCTTCTCAAAACCAGAATCAGTAAAAAAAAAAAAAAAAAAAATCATATTTATAGGAAAAAATTTCATTGAATGTTTTAGTCCTTTAAAAAAAAAAAAGCACCTTTACTCCAAACCTATTGTCAGTAAAGTGCTGTCAACACCTATAATGGAAATTCAAAATAAAATTTTAAAAGTAAAAACGATGTTCTAGGGCCAAGTTTTTCAGAAGTGACCAGTGATTTTGGATGCATCATCTTTGGGGTGTTCTGCTTGAGACACTTCAAATGTGCCTGAGTTTCAAAAAGTGCCAAGTACCCACACTCTGGAAAAAATAGTCTCCTTTTTAGACTGGGCACCCAAAAGACTGAATCACTTGTGAAAATGTTGGCCAATTTGCAGCAGCGTGTGTGTGTGTGTGTGTGTGTGTGTGTGTGTGTGTGTGTGTGCACGCTTTGCCTGTCTATTTAGACTCTAAGACCTTTGTGGCAAAGACTCCACCTTCCTTTGCATTTTGTACAACTCCTTACACAATGTTAATTCCTAACAAAAAATGAATAAATGTAATAAAAAGTGTACAAATTATGCCTGAGCCTCTGCATTCCCATTGAATGGGGCAGTGGTAATGGAAGAACCTGTTTTATGATACATGGGGCCAGCTGCATAATAGAAAAACAAAGGCCATATTTGGATTAGTCTTGTGGCTCTGCTCCATGCTCCTTTCAATAGTGCTTCCCCCTTCCCCAACCATCCCTCACATGGGAAAGAGACAGGACAACACTGGAGGCTTATAGAATAACAAAATCCAAAGGGGTTAGGGAGACGGTGGAAAGGATAAACAGACTCGAATGTCAGGTTCTGCCGAGTCAGCACCTGGAACGAATGTATTTTTCTATTATTGTATGCTAAGTGGGTTTGCCTTAAGAATTGCTTGGAATTTAATACTGGCATTTCCTGAGGAACAGGTTTGAAATGAGTTTCATCATAACCAAGTGATACTCTGCTAATTTTTAAAAGGCAACTAATTAGTAGACATTTCCATGGCCATTTGAAGGTTTTTTCACATTAAAAAAAAAAAAAAAGCAAATGAGCCAGATGTTTCTTCTCAGATTACAACAGCCTGCTTGGTTTGCATGTACAAAATGGGAATAGGCCTATTACAGTACCAGGTGTTATACGCAGCATATAGCATGACTGTTACTATTGTTTATACAGTAGTCCTCTAACTCAGTCTCGGGCTTATACTGCCATGCCTATATCTATGGGTGTGACTGTTAGAACTCTCTCAAACAAAGTTCTCTCTGTGATATCGAAAAACACTGCACTAAGCTACATCACTGGAGAGACAACCCCTTGTGTCACAATATACTGTAGCACCTGAAGCTTTTGCCAGCTTGGATTGCAGCTGATATGTACAATTCTCAGTTGAGTATTACAATAAATGACTTAAGGTAAAGAAATGGCATGGGTCAATGAAAGCGTGGTGAATTTACTGAGTGTTAGCATATACATTTCAGGGCTGTCTAACATTAGAAAGCTACAGTTAGAATTGCAGGTCATATGTTTTTTGTTTGTTCTCAGAACTCTATATCCCGCCATCTCTATGAAATGTTTCTCTCAGATGGAAGGGCATTCGCATTCTGGGTAATAACATGTAAATGATCACACTGAGGGATAGATTTCTAAAATTGCTCAGGGCCAACCAGATTTCCAAGGGCTCAGAACCCACAATTGAGGCCAGATTTTCAGAGGAGCTCAGCTCCCATTTTGGACACCTAAATGAGGGCCGGATTTTCCAAAGTGCCCATTCTGCAACAGTTCACATTGTGACACTTATGCTCAGGTTTTCAAAAGTGTTTAGCATTTATTTTGGTGCTTAAGCTGGTGCTGAGCTGTCTTGAAAATCTAGCCTGCACTGCTTCAAAAATTCAGTGTCTAATGCTGTCACAATAAGTAGCTTTTAATTTAAAAAACAGAATTTTCCCAAGCCAAGTATCTATTGTGGACACTTGTTTCATCTTGTCAGAGCTTGTTGGCGTGGTACAACAATCTCTATTTATGAAGAATAGCAAAGCATGAGATAACATCAGCCCTACAAACTTATATTTCATTTATGAGAATTTTTTCAGTCATACATGCCATGTGGTTAAGTAAATTAACACAAGCTCAATCCATACAGTGTGTGAGTATTGCCCATATTTTCTATATAATCAGTGTTAAGGCTGTGGCTTTTACCCATTATATTTTGGGGGAAATCACTGATGTGCCATGAAAAAGTTTGAAAAAAAAATCACAATTTTTTTAATTTAACATTGTAGCATCCATCACTTCCACCCCTTTGTCTATGTTGATCTGCAGGTTTGGAGCCCTTGCCACACTTTCTAGCTATGCCCCTCTATCCTGCAGTTTTGACTAATGCACTAATGCGCTGCATTACCTGTGGAGTAGCCTTGAAAAGCCATGCTGAAGCTTCCACTAGTGCAGATCGCATCTCACCAGTTACTCAGCAGCAGCACTTGAAGAGAATGGGAGCTGTTTACATGCTCACCCCTTTTGGAAATCAGACAAGTGCCCTAAATATGGGTTTTGGGGCCTAACAAGACACCTAACTTTGAAAATCTTGGCACTAATTTTTATGTTTGTCTCTTTGAAGATTTCCCAGTTTTACCATATAAGCCAGTTCTTGCCTCCTGCTAATTGTTATGCCAGTTCCTCATTAATGTTAACAATGATTGTAGTTTGAAGCTGTTACCACTCCGTATTGCATGCTTTGCTTTAGGAAGGAAAAGTAGTGTATCTTTGTGTTGGTAGGAGGGGAACTACTTCCTGCTGGTGTTAATTGTGTATAAGTCAGTGTAATGTTTAAGGTTTGAAGCTGTATTACTCCATATTCTTGCTTTGCCTTGGGCAGGAGACAGTAAGTCTAGTGGTTAGATCAAGAGAAGGAGCAATGATCTTATGTCCCCAGTTATGCATCAGTGTAACTCCAATGTTGTGAAAGGAGTTTCTCCTGAGTTACTTTGCTATTACTGAAATCAGAATTGGACCCTAGGGGCCACAGCACAGCCACTGACTTTTTGTGTGCCCTTGGACAAGTCGCTTAAACACTTTGTACCCCATTTTACTCATCTGTAAAATAAATATCATGGGTGAACTCTTGATCCAATTGAATTCACTGGGAGTTATGCCATTGACATCCTCGGAGCCAGGATTTCATGCAGTTGCTCTCACCTAGGGGTTACAAGGTTTCATTAATTGATGCTTGTGATGTACTTTGAAATTCTTGGAAAAGCGGAACTATGAAAGTGCCAAGTACTGTATGATTATTATTGTTAGTCAAAAATTTCAAGGTAGAGGGCCAGATTTCCCAAAGAGCTCAGCATCCAGTAGTTTCAATGTAAGCACCAAAATAAGTGGCCACTTTTTCCAAAGAGCTCATCTTCCATTTAGGCAACTAAGTGAAATGGCAAGGTCTTCACAAGTTCATAATACTGCCACACAGAACAAATGGGAATTGCTGGGAGCTGAACGGGTTTTTTTGTTTGTTTGTTTTTTAAATTTACATTCCTAAATTGGAGCTCAGTTCTTTTGAAAATCTGACCACAGTTGTCATTGCTGACAGCCTTTGGAAACCTAGCCCTAGGTGCCTGAAGTTAGGCAGCTAAATAAAGAGCCTGATTTTCAGCTGAGCACTTCCAGCTCTCGCGGAAATCCATGTGAGCTGGGAGCTTAACATATCTTATTTAGATGCCTAAATATGGTTTTGGATGTCCCAGCTTGAAAAAGTTGGCCATTACTATTATTAATTAACTATGGGTAGATTTGGAATGAAGTGAAAATGGAGGGGAGGAAATTCTTAAAGAATAAATGAGCCCTATATTATTTTTCCCACTGGGAAACAACTCTGTCACTGAAATCACAAGGGGATTTCATGACCATCTTCCAAAAGTATTCCAGGCAGAGCTTCAGAAGTGAGCCCACCTGTGTGTGGGTCAGTGAGGGACACGGGTAGCAGCAGTGCCAGATTAATGCACAAACTAACTAAGCTATAGCTTAGGGCCTCACAATATGAGGGGCCTCTCAAAAAGGAAAAACTGACTCCATTTCAAATTTTATCAAAATCGATTAATAAACAAAGGAGATATGGGGAAAAGAAGATTCTAAATACAGACATTTTTGTTCAAATATGCCCAAAAATATGTACAAAAATATATACATCTGGCTACACAAATACCCTTACCCTACTCTTACTCTTCACTAATTGTTCATAATTGACAAGCAGGAGGCCAGAACTTAGAAAAAAATAATAATTGCACTTGTAAAATTAGTATTTCTATGAGTAAGGCTGCTATCACTCTCCCAAGGCAGCCTTCTGTTGACCAGCTGCTACTGGTAAAATTCTGACCATGCCTTCATAACCCATTTAAATAAATAAATAAATAATCTCACTGCCGATAAAACTGGGAAAAATGTGAGCTCGGACACGGCAGTGCCAAACTCATATACGTATGGGACTCGTCCAACGGTGGCTGGTAATAGCCAGAAGACCGCCATCTTTTGTTTACAATCCAGCATGCTCAGTCATATAGTGCCTTCGCTCCTGTTTTTCTTAGTTTTATTAAGTGTTAGTGTGTTCTAAGATACAGTTGTGTACCTCAATGAGCCCACCGCTTTCTGCTTCATTCACTATCCAGGCTTCACATGATTGAGTTTGCAGGTGATCGTCTTATGGACTTGGGTCGAGTGGATCTTGAGGAGGACATATTTGTGTTGGCTTCCCTCCGTCAGTTTCGGGAACCTTCACAGTAAATATCAAGAGTGCTGACAAAAGGATAAATAAAGGGGTTTTGAGAGAAGTGAAGGAAGATATACATATATATCCAAATATTCTGAGTACTTGGTGAGCAAGTTATTTCAAACTATGTGCATATATGATTTATAGGCTATTAAAGTCTATAACAGTCATTATATTTGCTTGAATATAGGCTAGTTTTTCTCACTTTCTCAATGCCTGTCTAGAGATCACCAGTCTTTTTACTGGTAAATTCTTTCTTTCTCTTTTGTGCATATAGCTTGTTGTCACTGTGTGTCCAAGGTGTTTACTTGAGATTAATTAGTGGTCCTGGTGGAGACAGAGGTAGAGAAGCGAGTGCAAAGAGAGATGTCTGTCTAGAAAAAAGACTGGGGTTTTCTGCTTGGTAGGTTTGCAGTTCGCAAGATAATATTTTTTATAGGTAATATGCTATGCTAATTCATATATAGACTTAAAAATCACATATATGCATAATACATTGTATTTTTATAGTATAGCAAAAGACAAATCCCAACAATTCATGTTTCATAGCAAATATTAAAGCAGAATAAATATTTGTAAATATATTTTATATATAATCTGGATAAACTTTGTATGTCCCTAACAAAATTAATCAAACATTTCTTTCATTTATTCATATGAAAAAAGGATAGTTTTCCTTATTCATGGTATAAAAAAAATTATATAGCCTCTCTTGTTTTCCTGTGAGAACATAGACAAAATAGCACTAACTTTCACAGAAAAATCTTGGTAAAATAATACAGGTTTTTGGCATATATATATTAATAAAAATATTATTTGTTGTTGTGTAGATATATAAATCTCAATATTTATAATATACAATTTTTACTGGTTTTTGAAAGTGATTTTGCAGCTTTGTTTGAGTCTACTGGTAACAAACTGCTCAGGAGAAAGGTCATTTTTGCAACTGAAATATATCAAGAATGAACTGCAGACGACAATGCTGCAAGAAAAGCCATCTGTTCTGTGCATCGAAAGTGACAAATTACGTAGCTTATCATTTGAGGACACAATCAATTACTTTGGTCTCCAAAAATCACAAAAGAAAATGTTTTATATTTCAGTGTTAAAATGTATGTGACGTGCAAACAGACATACTGCAGGCTGTACTGCTTCCGTTAAATAAGCTGGCCTGTGTAACTGTAACTACTTTTGTGTTGCTGTAGATACAAAGTTTTCATATCTACTAATTAAGAAATCGTGGATAAAAATGTTAATTTGAAACTATTTTATAATGCAAACAGATATATTACATGACATGTTTTAGTTAGATTATTATTCTATTTTTACAACTTCACCTCTGTACATGTACAAATATAAAGCTTTCGTATTTATATATTCAGTGTCCTCGCTGTGAAAATAATAAATTCATTTTTTTATGGTATGGGGTCTCTTACACTTGACATAGTTTAGGGCCTCAGAATGTCATAATCCGGCCCTGGGTAGCAAAGCGCTTTAAGAAGTGTTATTCATCATTTGGACAAGGCCTTTGAAAGCAGTTAAGATGAATTAAGACATAAACTGTTTGTTTGTAAATCAAATGCCCATATTGCATTACATTTCCTGCGGTGCCTGTTGATTCTTTATGCAGCATTAAACAGTGGGTCTTTGTCTGTGAAGAGTTCCTTTACTGAATTAGAAGAATTTGACTGATTGTCAATAATTTACTATTACAACAGATGCATTTCTATAGTGCCCATCATGGTAGTATCAAAGGACCTGATTTTTAAAGGTATTTAAGTGTCTAAAGATGCAGTTAGGCACCTATTGGGATTTTCGAAAGCACATAGGCACCTAATTTGTATTCATTTCTCATTGAAATCTGGTGCTAAGTGCTTTAAGACTTCGTTATAGCAAATTATCTCTCTATTTTTGTTGTTTATACAGCACATAGCATAATGGAGTCCTGGTCCATATTCCTAGGAGCTATGGGAACACAAATAATGAATAATAAGATGGGGACACCCATATCTATTGTGGGCTTGGAAAACTCTCTCATTGTCCCACCCCTTAAGCATGCCTTGGGACATGAGTCACATCTGTGTGTGCCATGGGATTCATTTGTAACTATAGATCTTTCAGCAGTTCTTTTCATGTGGGAGGACAAGCTGATGAAAGCTGTTCTAACCAACCCTACATCCCTCCCCCCCAACCTTATGATCTTGCAGTGGCCCTTTCTGGAGATTTTCAAGAGTCCTCTTCCTGCACTGTGCACACAACCTCTCTACCTTGTAGGACACAGAATTGCTTGGCAATTTTGAGAGAAACCATGTTAAGATGTAATGCTAGTCAGAGCAGGAATTAATAATTCAGCACCAGCCAGGTGATATGGTATTTTCAACATAGCTGCTCTCCTTTTTGGCCTATAACTATGGTCTGAAAGGGAAAAGAAAATACATATTGCTTGTGTAACCTAGTCATGCATCACATTTCATACAGGTGTTTTGCCTCTGTAAGGCCATGTCTGCGCTACATAATTAAGTTGACCTACCTTACGTCAGCGTACAGCCACAGCAGTTATTAAATCGCTTGTGTGTGTGCACGCTGGGCTCCTTGTGTCAACAGTGCACATCCTCATCAGGAGCACTTGTATCAATTGTATTGCTATAGTGAGGCATTGTGGGACAGCTCCTGAAAGCCAGTAACAGTCTATGTAAGCACCGCAGCGTCTCCAATGACAGTGCATCGACCTAATTATATGGACCATGATTCTACGCCAGTCGGGGAGGTGGTGTTATTAAATTGACATAGACAGGTGCTTACGTTGGCGGGAGCCCAATTTCAGTGAAGACACTTCCACATCTAGGTCGACGTATGGCAGCTTACATTGATCTAACCATGTAGTGTAGACCAGGCCTAAGGAAGTGACAAGCAACACCCCACCCACAAACATCTGATGATATATCGTAATAAGCTGTTTTGGCTGCGTATGTTGTAATAGCAGAATGTATAATTGTAGCACAGTTGGTTCAACTAATGAATGCAGGCTAGTCGCAGTATGTTAATGCCGACATTAATGTATGCAATGCCCCTGAGGATATTGGTAGTACACAGTTTGAATAACGCAATAGGCAGCCCACAAGTAACTCAGCCACGCCTTTCACTATACTGAGTGCCCCTTCGTTGCAAAAGCCCCATTGTTGTGAGTTATGAGCTTATCACTGTCTGATACCTTTAGTCTTATTATCAATTTTGCATAGAAACTGAGAAATGAAAAGGAGAGCAGGATTAATTGAAGTTAGTGCCTCTTTTATAGGTGGGATTTTTTTTAAGTCTGTGGGCTGGCTCCTCCGCTGTGGTTTGGCTGCACCCTTGTGCAGCTGTGCTGGTGAAAGGCAGCTGGAAAGCCAGCCTAGCTGGCATCCTGAAGGAACACACAAGCATAGGAATTCTTTGCCACCCCTGCCCAGCCTGTCCTCCTCACCCAACGCAGGAGGTGTAGCTGAGGCAAAAAGATGTGGCCAGAGTGCTGTGTACTGCAAGGATCCCTGGTTGTAAAGATACACGCCTGGGATTAAAGGCAGCCGGGTGCAACATAGAGCAGAACTACGTCACGCTAGAGGCTAAACTGGTCCCTGGTCAGCACCAGGAACAGCCACTGCCATCAGGAAAGCCATGTATGCACACCCCAGCCCTGAACACTGCTCCAGTGCAGCTGAAGATCTGGCCTACTGTCTCCTCCAAATAATTTGAAGCTCTAAACCTGGACTTTAGTGTTTGCAGCTTTCATTTATGAGGGGAGTATTTCTTTATTTCTAGTGTATGAAATCATATGTTGTTGTGTCTCATTCAAAATAGTGCCTTGTGCTTATTTATTTAATGAGTTTATTCACCACTGATACAATTGGGACTTTTAGGGAAGCCAAAAGCAGCTCCAGATTATTACCGGTCAGAGACTCGAAATGTATTCATGTTCCATCATATGCCAAATACCTGGTTTCTACCCTGATAAGTTAGTGAAGTACTAAATTAAAGTGATACTGTCAAGCAGCCCAAGCAGTTCCAGCTCATGTAGCCCAAGGGGCACTGTCAAGTAGGGTAAGACCACTGTCACATTCATCCAAAATTTAGATTTTATTTCATTTAAAAAAAAAATGATGGGAAAGCCGTGAAAAAGCCAGAGAGAAAGATGGGGAAAGCCTTTATTAATTAAAGGATATTCTAAGGGAAGAGCTGATTTTTGGATTTAATCATTCTCTTGAAGTGAGGTTTCTGTTCTCCCTGCCTCACAACGTAAAGGCAAAGGGACATTCAATGAAACCAAAAGGTGGCAAATTCAGAACTGATAAAAGGAAATACTTTGTCACACAATGCATAATTAGAATGTAAAGCTCATTGCCACAGGATGTCAAGATTAAGAATTTAGCAAGATTCACAGAGAAGACTGGATATTTATATGGATAGCAAGAATACGCTGAGTTATAATAGTTAATGCTAAAAAAAGAGTATTGGAAGGGATATAAAACCTTGTTTCAAGACTTAAAACACTGTTACTAGTGGAGAGATTAGAAAATTAATAGGATGGGGGACAGCTCACCCCACATCTGTAGGGTTTCTTTCACTTTCCTCTGAAGCAGCTGGTGGTCTCCATAGTCAAAGATGGGATACTGGATTAGTTGGACCATGAATCTCCTCCAATATGGCAATTCCTGCATTGAAAATCTAAACAAATTTGCATTCTGCTAGTGCAGTAGAAGCAGAACACAACTCTAATTTTAAACAGGAAGTGAAACTGACCAACCTACTTTCAGTGTCATTGCCAAGCGAAGTGCAACTAGAAAAGAAATAGCGCAAATTAAAAGTACATTCAATTTTTAAATTCTTTTGGTTTCGATAACCTGTTGCGTTAGCAACACAAATAATTATTTTTTTGAAAGACACTTTTAGCATGTTACTGTCACTTTAAGGGGAAAACGCCAACTCAGTTCAGTTTTGGTTCATTTTTGGTCCCCATTCCCACGCCTTGGAATGGATTGGCAGATGGGCACCCCTGCACACACCTCATATCCCTTTGCACTGTTTTAACATAGTGGTCACCCTTCCTCCTCTTTTCTGCTCATTTCTTCTCTCATTTCTTCTTCTCTGTATGTTTTTTTCCCCCTTCTTATGTATTTTTCCTTTTCCTTCCTTGTGTATTCTTTTCTTTGCTGACTCTGCCATTCTTCCTTGGTAGCTTCAGTCACATTCCTCATTCTCCCTCCCAACAGAGGCCATGTGCCGCTGGGGGTAGGAGGGCATCCAAGGCTGAGCTGAGTGCCACAAGAGCAGGGCAGAGAAGCTTGCCTTACACCTGCAGCTCTGCACATGTGAGCTGCTCTCAGTCAGGGCCACACCAGGAGGGTAGGAAGGCAGGTGACTTTCAAGGAATCACCCCCTGTGATACAGATGTGCAAGTACATTTACAGCTTTGGGTAAGGATGTAGATTCCACCAGCTTTTCCCACTCATGCCGATCTTCTCCATCATCCCCCTCAAAACCCACCAAACTAGTCTCCGCCCCGTTCACCTCCCAAATAAGGCAATTCTCTCCTCATTTAAAATTGTTTCTTGTACAGTTGCTTCCTTAGGAGCTAATCTTGCAGACATTTACTATTGGGTTTAGTGCTTGCTTCTGTACTTAGTCCCATTGACTAAAATGTTTGCTGGATTTGAACCTCAGATCTCAATCCTGAACTTGACAGTGCACAATCAACTGCAGTGGAGCTTCACAAAGGTGCAGCAGCCTGTCTGTGATGGGTTGCTCCCCCTTTAAGGTGCCACCTGATGTACTGGGATACCACTGAGTCCACCTATTCCACCAGCCTGGGCTCCCTTTACCCTGTCTTGCTGAGCCAAGCTATTAAGCCTCCTCCAGCACACACACAGGCAGGGCCACACCCAACTGCAGAACAACACAGACACTGAGACCAGCTCTGGGAAGACTCAGCTTAAGTGACATGACCCAGCACTCTGGTGCCCACTTCACTTGGAGTGCAAATCCAAAGGTATATTGTATGTCTTGCGCTGTTAGTAAAAAATTACTGTAAGGCTTTATCTACACTTACAGTTTTGCAGCGCTGGCCGTTACAGCTGTGGTCGTACAGCTGTGTACGGCCAGCGCTGCAGTGTGTCCACACTGACAGCGACCAGCACTGCAGTGTGTCCACACTTGCACCAGTTGCAGCGCTGTTGTGAGTGAGTGCATTAGTGCGGCAGCTATGCACAGAGCACCTCGTCCCATTTTGTCGCGTGAGTTTGTCGGGAGGGACGGAAGGGGCGGGTCATCTGCTTACTGTTCAGCAGCCCGTGATGCTGGGATACGGACCCCATGCCTAGAGGCCCGCACCTTAGAACCTTTTTTTTTTTTTTTTTTTTTTAAACGTACCCGGTTCCGCAGCTGCGTTATGCTCCATTGGTCACCGCTCCTTGAGTGAAGAGCGCCGGCGGAGAGCGGCATGCCCGCATCTCAGTAGAGTCCAGCGGGCGGCGGGCTTGCGGCGCTACGGCGGGAGCTCCAGCGATGAGAGTGGGGCGGTGTGGGCTTGGTCTGCGCTCGGCCAGGGAGAAACAGCAGTCGAGTTGCCGCGCTCGGCCAGAGCACGGCAAGCCGCCGCGACCCCGGCTGAGAGCTCCGCCAAGAGCACGGCAGCCACCGACCCGGCTGGAGCTCTGCGGCCACTTTAAATTAGCCCTGAGCCCTGAGGGCAGTAGAGGGGTATTTAAAAGCCCTGGGCTCCAGCTGCCGTGCGCACCGCGTCCTTCAAATAGCACGCTGGAGCCCCGCCCTTCTTGCATTCCCAGCGCTCCCGCAGGTTATTTAAAAGGTCCCTGGAGTAGAAGGATTTTAGGGGCCTACTTAAAGGGGCTGGGTTCCAGTGCCTCTGCTGCTACCCCATGACCTGCCACACCAGTACGGCCACCCCCTGCTGCAGCCAGGCTCTGCACCCTGTGCCCCAGCCACCTCCTTGCCAAACACCGTGTCCGTTCGTCCAGCCACACCCTGCCACACACCTGCCCAAAGCCAGCCAGCCCCACACACTGCTGCCCGCACGCTCTGCACCACTTCTGCCAGCCCGACCCCTGCCTGTTTCCAGTCAACCCTGCATCACCCACTGCCTGAAGCCAAGCCCAGCCGACACACCCTTGTCTCCACCAGACCACATCCCTTGCCCGCCTGCAGCGGACCCTACTCAGTCAGCCCTGCCCTGCCTGTCAAGCCAGCCCCTAGTCCACTGCTGCCTGCAGTACCAGGCATTAACCTGCAGGGAGCACCGTGGAACCAACACAGTGCACACCCCATGAGTGGCGGGGAACCACAAATGTGAAACAGCAGCATTAATAACAATCAACAGCATATGATGATGGCAATGTAATATATTTTATATATTTATATAGTCTATGGAAAGTAATAATTACATGAAAGAAATGAGGAGGCTTTTTTCCCCACTTTTTTTTTAATCATCCCATGCCGATCTGTGCTTCTGCTTCGGTAGTCCAATTTCTTTACTTGGCAGGCTTCTTCTTATATCTTGCAGCTGTTCTTTTAATGGTTTCCTTATCCCTCAGTCTTGCAATTTTATTTTTCTGTGGATAAGATTCCTAACTGCTTTCACATCTCTTCTTAGTCTTCCTTAGTTTTTTTCTTAAGCTTGCTGTCTTTACAGAAAGTCGCACTGATGGAGCCAGTATCAAGGTCACTTTAAAAAAAAAAAACAGAGATAACGTTAATACAAGAGCTGCATTGTTTTTAGAGTTTTTGTAGCATCGTTACACATTCTGAGCTAGCACAGAGAGGCCAGTGCGCAATAGAGATGGCGAGTTTCCCACAGCGGCTTCACGTGGAAGGGGGGCTGCTTACGTGGCTCATGGGAAGGGGTGGGGAGTGGGGTTCGCTCTCACTCTGGATAGCATGGATTTCTGTGGCTGTTGGGAAGCAAAGAGCAGCTTACAAGTAAAACACTGAACCCTCACCCCAGTCTGCCACACGCAAGCTACTTCAGAGACATCTTGCACACAAGCTACCGGGAAGGGGTGGGTTGCTTCACTGTGGATGCATGGGGTTCTGGTGACGTTGTGAAAGAGCAAAGAGCAGCTACAGGAAATAACCTGACCTACACCCATCTGCACGCACTACTCTCAGAGCATCTTTTTTGCACACGCAGCTCACTAGCGAGGGTGGGGTGGGGTTGCTCACTTGGAAGCATGGGGTTTGTGGCTTGTGGAAAGCAAAGAGCGTCAGGGAAATCAATGGGTTATATCCACTCATAGGATGCTTGCAGGACGCCATAGCCCCCTGCATCCCATAACATTTGCATCCTATATAATAAAAGCTTCTTACCAGGAACAGGCTCCTCTGTGGTTCCTCACTACATAAGTCCAGCAGCTGCGATGGTAGCTTTTTCCAGCTGGAAATAAGCTCCGCCGCATGATCGGGTCCAAACACCTTCAGTGCCTCCTCTCTCGGGTTACTCTACAACTCCTCCCTCTTCTCCGGCTCTGAGCCAGGCAGGGAGTGCAAATGTGACGATGGGCTGCAGGGAATGCTGGGATAGAGTCCTAATACCACTGAGAGCCAATAAAAACGCTGGTGAGTGGTCCACACCTGATGACAGTGCTTGCATCACCAGCGTGTCCTGTACACCGAGAAGCGACAGGTGTCAGCCCAGACGCTGCAAACAGGGAGTTGCAGCGCTGGCTGAGCTTTTAAGTGTAGACACCTGCTAAGTTGCAGCGCTGTAACCCCCTCACCAGCGCTGCAACTTGCAAGTGTAGACAAGGCCTAAGTTCCAGCATAGTGTTTAATACCAAGTGACAGGACCCCCTGACCTAGCTAAGTCCCAGGAAGGACAAAAGGACAGAGATTAGTATCTTTACAGTCTTGCTGTTTCTTCCTAATGGCCCATCAAGGCTGATGGGGCCTGTTGTCTGGTGAGTGTCTCCAAAATACACACACAGTTGTAATTGTTACATAGTCAATATTCCTAACTTTAGATGCAGAAATGATACATGCATACAAATTGGATAATCACCATCAGTAACTTATAACCTTTCCAATGATACCTTACAAGACCCATTTTGCGTAAAATATATCTCAGTTATGCCATATCTATATCATAAGCATATTTCCATAAAGACTATGGAGTGTCACGCCACAGTCAGTATTTGCCTCCATGCGAGCTGCTGTAGAAGAAATAGAGAAGTAAGATCAGCATGTTTTGTGGGGAAGGGAAACATTTCATGTAGAACCATGATTCAGACAGATTATTCTAAAAGTCAAGAGAGTAACTTTAATGGAAAAAAGAGTAGCACTAATGGAAAACTCTAAGAATAGAATGCAAGGTCTCTGTGTTTTATAGTCTTAAATTACCATATATCACAGCTACAGAACTTTTAGGAAACCATGACTGTTTTTTTTTTTTTTTTTTTATCTTGACTTGGTATTACAGCCAATAGCTTTCAATTAACTTCTTTTACTGCTCCCATCAGATGCTGGCACCTAAACAGAAGGGTATTTAATTTTGCTGAAATGTGAATGGGGATTGGTAGGAATAAAAAGTCAAACTGAAGCAAAGGCTTTTTCAGTCCATCAACCCTTGGCACATCAGCAATGTTTTATAGGGTTTATAAGTTCAGCTGTCACAATGGTACAATGAGCATTCTGATACTTCTGAAATAAATAAACACTTCCCACAAATTACAGTGCCTTAGAACATGCACAGAGCAGGTAAACTAAGAGCATTATCTTCACTTCCAGCTGTGGGGCTGTAATTTCCAGCCTGCTAAGACATACCTGCACTAGCTCTAGCACATTAAATATACGGTGTGGCTACGCTTCAAGCTGGAGGAGTGATTGCCAACTCCAGGAGGCATACTCATGTTACCTCTCACTGAGCTAGTGTGCATTAAAAATAGATTGTAGCCACAGTGGCACAAGCAGCGGGAGGAGCTGGCTATCTGAGTACATACCCATCTGTGACTGTAAGCATGTGTTCGGGGTGGCAAGCCCCTCCTGCCACAGCTACACTCGACTTTTAATGATCAGAGCCAGCATGGGTATCTTCTCCAGCTGGGAGAAAGAGCCACAGATTGATACCCGTAAATGCCTGCCAAATCTATGCAAGTTTATTAAAAATCATCCAGCATGCCAGTGAATTTCTTAATCTATAAGACAATATGAATGCCTTGCCATTGTTTCTTGAAGGATGAATATAAAGGGCTTGATCCAAAGTCCATTGAAGTTCATAGAAAGACTCCTGTTGACTTTAATGGACTCGGGTAAAGGACCTCTAAATAATAGATGCATGAAATATTTCCTTAACACTATATTTTCACACACAGTTTAAAACAAAAACCTCACATGAAAGTATGCCATCCTATAGAGCAAAAAATGTGAATGAAATATATGGTGTGAGTGTAACTCAGCCTATGAATATCTACAAATATAAGCCATCTCCTCCAGAGAGCCTTTAAAAAAAATGCTTTCATATCTCCACATGTGCAATCATGTTTCCTAGATCTGTTTGTATATCCCTATGAAAATAATAATTTAGAAAACCTGCACGACTTTTCATTAAGAGACTCTCATATTAAGGGAATGTACATTTGCAAAAGCTAAACAGTAGGGGGACAGAAAGGGGGGCATTTATGAAAATAGAACAGCAAAGAAGCAGTGCCCTGTTTAAATGTATGCTCTTCCTTTTCACCTATAATTATGTCTTAAAATAAAATGTCACTACAGTATTCGAGTTAAAAAATAGCTTAAACTGCATGAAATGATTTCAATTATGAACAGACATCATTATGTTATATATTTGTTTCAAGTATTTTTCCCTTTTGATTTGGAAAAAAGGAAGAAAAGTTCTGGTGTACTGTCAGATTGAAACCACCCATGAGAGGCTTGTAGGTAGATGGAGGATTTCAGGATAAAATTTGCAATTTTTTTGTTTTAATGTACTAAGGGGGCTAGGAATGGGAGTGGAAGAGAGATTGTGTCTTTTCCTGATATGACTCCATTTATTTTAAAGTGGTCTTATCCTGAATCTGCTCTCACCAAATCATTTCCCTGGTCATTTCCCTCTCCCACCCCATTATCAGAACCCCATTTAGCTAAATGATCTTGATATCCTTCAAATGTTTTAGATAAATTAGGTAGAACCCTGTATATATCTGTTGTTACCATTTACTTTACCACTGAAGTAAGGACTTGTCTAAACACAGTTTTTGTACTGCTTTAACTAGACCTGTTTGGAGACAGATACAGTTAACGGTGACACTGTGCAGTTAATACTGATAGAAAGCTGCTTATACTGGGAGTAGGGGAATAAGCTGTACTGGTATAAGCACCTTCGTCCCAGTATAACTGTGTCCACACCAGGCAGTGTCCCTGATTTAGCTATACCAGTTTCTAAACTAATACTGATAAAGCGATGCGGTACAAATATTGTGTATAGACCAGGCTTTACAGGTGGAAAAGATTCTAGGCCATCTATTCCATCCCTCTTTCTGGGCTTGTGTTTCCTAACTACAGGTACTTAAAACCTTTATAAAGGCTAATTTGGACGGTCCTCAAACACTGGATTCAGGCTACAAAAGTTTGTAGTTTACTCTAGGCTGATCTCTAGGGTGAACGTCAAATGGCAAGGGAGTGTCCAGACTAACCTTTACAAAGTTTAATTGGCTGTTAATTAGATCAAGGTAAATAAATGGTATAAGCATACTCAGTGATGGATTGTTCCATTTTCTAGTATTTCCTAGTCCACTATAAGCTTGGCTGCAGATGCTAGCAAAACCTCTGCACTGGAACATCCTTGAACTCAACAGTTTTGAAAGGAATATTTTAAATCCTCAGAAATTATCAGTTTGAAGTGTCTGTTTTCCTTATTGATATTACGTATGATCATAATTTGTTACATTTCTTCATTAAGATAACTGTTAAATACACCCCTAGTCCTCTGCCCATTGAAGTCAATGGCAAAATACCTACTGATTTAAATGGGAGCAGAAACAGGCCCTTATTCTAGCTTTAGACACATTTGTCTGATTGTTGCAACGTGTTAAATTGAGTTGTGTTTGCATTTGTTTGGACTGTGACTGTTTGTTTGGTTTACATTTGATGTATGAGTGTTTCCTTGAAAAATCAATTAAAAAGACTTATTTTAAAGTCCTGTAACTACTAAGGGAAAATATCTTGCCTTCATGCAGAAAATGCTTATGGTAATATTATCTTTAACTGAGAGAAAGGGAATTAACTAATAAAATTGAGGATGCAGACTGCAACTCACAGACTCCAATGTGCTACATGCTGTCATTGAGAATCATTAGGTGTGAATCCATGAAACTTGGTAGAATCTATAACATTCCTGCATATAAATTTTGAAAAGAATCTATTTTAAATATTCTAATTCTTGTTATGATGTCATTTGCTCTTTCAGTGTTCTTTTTTATACTATCAAAATATTTAAACTAGTTTATAAATTGAATGGTCCAAATTCATCTTTGGTTTAATCCCCACTGATTTCAGAGAATTTACACCAGAAATTAAATTGCTGTATGGAACACCTCAAAACTTCAATATGAAAGTTTATATTTAAAAAAAAAAAAGTAAAACCACATAAGGATCTACAGGATCTAAAGGAAGGGTTTGATTCTCAATTACATGAAAGCCCTTTACATCATACTAGCAGTGTAACGAGGCCTCATTTAGTGAGCATAAATAGGTCCAAGTATATCTCTCACTTCAGCTTCCCGAATAACTTTCTCACATGCCTGGAAACCTTGGCTCAGAGGTATAAATAACAGGGAGAATCATTAAAATAATAAGAATAACAGGGACAATATTCAGCCAGACACTGAAAAGAACTGATGTTTTATTTTTGGCTTTAAAGTTTTATTCCACAAGCACAGTGTTTTGCAGTTTCCTTTTAGTGGCCCCAGTGCATCTTTCTCTAGTGATGGCTGTAGGCACAAACCACATCGTTTGTGAGTAATGACTGAGGTAAGTGATCAGGGTCTGTTTTCAGTAGCCGAGTCCACAAAGGCAAAAAGTGAGTTTTTCCAGTAGTTTCAAATCTCCTGTAGCATCATAGCATGAAGTACCAGATTAGACTTTCAACTTCTATTGTACCATATTTGTAATACAAAAAATGTGCATATTCTATACACTTATAAGTTGTTATTGGTCTACAAGGTATGTTATATAAAATAAATAATATACAATTTATTGGATGTCCTTTATAAGCAATTAACACTCATTAGGCAGCATATAAATGGAACACTAAATATGTTATATATTTTGGAATCCTCCCACATATTCTGCTAAACCAGCTATTGTTTTTCCCAAAAGCAAATGCCCTCCCTGGAAAAGGCACTGCCAACCGTCCACTTTGTGTTCTGTCTCAGAACAGGCAGCTGGACCATTCCCACTGATTTCAGGTGTCATAAAGGAACACAGAGAAGCAGATAGTTCTTCTGGTAAATTGGTCCCTATTGTTTAGGACATTGCTAAAATTACAGCACTGACATGCAGCCTCTCAAGTTTGCAGAGAGTGAATGTCAGTGATTCTCAGCATTTTAACTCATGTACTCCCATGTTCTTCAGTGGCTGAAATCTGTGAGTGGTTCCATTAAACCATGTAATTTCATTAAAGTCGCCTAACCGAGAGGTCACAAAGTTGCAGATCACTTTGGGCAGGCCTGCATCCATAAGAAGGGACCACAGCTTCTCAGTTTTTCAGATATTCAGAATGCTACTTCTGCCTCCTGCTGACATCTCTGTTCCCAGGGGTAGGAAGGATGGACTAGATAGATTGTTCATGGTCAAAAGTAACTCCCCAAAGTACATACCTTGTCTAAACATCTATGTCAAACCCTCTCATTCATAATAATAGATTATAGCATTTTGCATCAAGGTACAATACAGACAATTAAACAGTGCTGCTAGAGAGCAAATACAATTCTCTATGTATTTTCCAGGTCTGTCCAATAATACAGTACCCCTTTACCTGGTTGGAACCTTAACTAGCTGTCTTGCATCCAATTCTCAGTCTTTATGAATTAAGGAGATAACACAGAGATGGAGTCAGGATCAGATGCAGCATGTGTGGTATGGTATCATCCATAGACAGCCAATAGCTCAGATTATTGCATTTAATCAATTCCCCAGTTGGTTTCATATATACACATTGAACAATATTGAGAAATGTCCCCCTCAGTGACTCTCTGCGGGGGCCTTTGGGGTCAATGATTAAAAGCAGAGCAATGAAAAGAAAAACCATTTCATAAAATTATTCTATGGTCTTTGTTTCTCTGACTGGGTTTCCCCATCTTTCTGCACATTCTGACATGAACTCACTGGCATGCCCTATGTAAAGCAACTGGAGGATATATGGGTTGTAAAAGATAGCTCAGCCGTGACACGCTGCAGCTGTGCATATGTGATACACAGGTGTTTGATTTTTGTATAGTTAGCTAGTCAGCTGCAGCCAAATCTGTCTATTGTTTCTGAGATAGGAATGTGGGGTGGTAATAGAAGCATATCAGTTGCAGATGGTGTACAGAGGAGGAGGAGGGAGAGTGGTTCTGTGATAAAGCCTCTTCAGCGGATTCTTTCTTGGAAGTGGCAAGCCCTCCGAACATGCAACTGTTGAACAGCGCTTGAACAAGACACGCTGTTCTCCTGATTCTGCAGCAGTGCAACTCTTGGTGTTTCGCAGCACATCTCAGTTGAGTGGGTGATTGCTTTACTAGTCCCGGTGCCATTGTTACACTTAATATTTCCACACAGAACAACGCACTGCAAGCCCCTGACGGTTTAATGACATATTTACAAATGTGAATCTAAATAAGCAAGAGCTGATCTCTAATAAAGTTACTTTATAGCTCTTTTGGGGACCTTTGCTCAGAATCAAAGAGTGTCCATCATTTTTAGCCAGACTGTAGGTCTTCAACAACCAAACAAAATCTTGTCTATCTCTATCTTTCTGAAGCTGAAATCTCAGTTAAAAAATTATAGAAAATCACTTTCAGGAAAATAATGGCAAGAACCATACTGGGTCAGACCAATGGTCTGTCTAGCCCAGTGTCCTGTCTTCTGACAGTGGACGGTGCCAGATGCTTCAGACGGAATGGACAGAAAAGGACACTTTATCGAGTGTTCAGTCTCTTCATCTAGTCCAAGCTTCTAGCAGTCAGAGGTTAAGGGACACAAAGACCATGGGGTTGTGTTCCTGACCAGCTTGGCTAATAGCTATTGATGGGACCTGTCCTCCATGAAATTATCTAGTTCTTATTTGAACTCAGTTATACTTTTGCCTTTACAACATCCCTTGGCAATGAGTAAGGCTAAGATTTAGTCATGGGCATTTTTAGTAAGAGTCATGGACGAGTCATGGGCAATAAACAAAAATTCATGGTCCTGTGACCTGTCCATGGCTTGTACTGTAAAAACCCCTGACTAAATCTTTAGTGTTTGTGGGGCTCTGGGAGTGCAGCTGCTGCTCTGAAGGGGGGATCTCTGGGGCACTCGCTCGTGCTGGGGGGGTGCTCCAGCGAACCCACTGGCACTGGAGTGGGGGCTCCAGGGTGCCCGCTGGCGCTGGTGGGGGGACTCCAGGGTGCTCGCTGGTGCTCGGGGGAGAGGGGTGACTTCTGTGACCTCCGTGACAGACTTGCAGCCTTAGCAATGAGTTCCAAAGGTTGTGTGAAGAAGTACTTCCTTATGTTTGTTTTAAAGCTGCTGCTTATTGATTTCATTGCATGACCTCTAGTTCTTGTGTTATGTGAAGGAGTAAATAACACTTCCTTATTGATTTTCTCCACACAAGTCATGATTTTATAGACCTCTATCATATCTTCACTTAGTCTCTTTTTTTTTTCAAAGCAGAACAGTCCTAGTCTTTTTAATCTCTCTTCCTAAGGAAACTGTTCCATACCCCTAATCATTTTTAGCATCCTCCTCTGTACTACTTCCAGTTCTAACATACCATTATTTGAGATGGGGCAATCAGAACTGCATGCAATATTCAAGGTGTGGGCATACAATACATTTATATAGTGGCATTATGATATTTTCTGTCTTATTATCTATCCCATTCCTAATGTTTCCTAACATTGTTCGCTTTTTTGACTGCTACTGCACATGGAACAGATGTTTTTAGAGAGCTATCCACTATGACTCCAAGATCACTTTCTGGAGTGGCAACAGCAAATTAAGATTCCATCATTTTGTATGTATGATTGGGATTATTTTTTTCCAGTGTGCATTACTTTGCATGGTGTAGCAGACAGTTGGCCTCATTCTCAGTTTCTCATTAGCAAACCCAATGGAAGAAGGGTAGTGAGCTTCCAAATTTGGGACCCGGTTCTGCATTGAGCACCAGGGACCTTGGAAAAATTTGTGGGAAAGAGCAAACATACCCTGAATGTAGAATTGCTATGGCCTAGTTTAACAATGTATTGTTATTTATATAACTCCCAAAGTTCCCCTTTTGTCAATACTTAGTACAAGCCTCCCTTTAGCTAGAAAGCATGTTTTGAATTCTTTCCCCTTTAAAAAAAAACAGTGTAAATAATAAGAAGAAACTTTTGTAAACTCAAACTAGTTTTATGAATCCTCACAACACAGCTTGAGGGACCTGTAAGCCCTACAAATCCATTGCTTCATCCCTCTAATTAAAACAAAATTAATTCTGCCAGGCCTTTCTTCTATAAAAAATAACAATGTTAAGGGAATTAGGAAAAAATTAAACACTATACTGTAGAAGGTGCGGTCATTACAATGATCAGAGGGGTAGCCGTGTTAGTCTGGATCTGTAAAAGCGGCAGAGAATCCTGTGGCACCTTATAGACTAACAGACGTTTTGGAGCGGGAGCTTTCGTGGGTGAATACCCCCTGCGTCTGACGAAGTGGGTATTCACCCACGAAAGCTCACGCTCCAAAACATCTGTTAGTCTATAAGGTGCCACAGGATTCTCTGTCATTACAATGATTTATTGCTCCACAGTTTTTTTTTTCTCCACAGAATATATGTTTTGTAAAAACACAGAGGTTCCTATGGTGTATTGGTGGATGTTTTCTCTCAGCGTAGGACTTCTTATCTTGGAGTTATGTGTCTTGCCTGCAGTATAATTCCCATGGAAAGTACATGTTTCTTACCAAATCCAAGAACAGGCAAGCACACACTTGCAAACCCACTATGACAAGGTGATGCACAAATCGCCTTGGGGCTTGCACCTCTCTTTTGCAAAGAGGGCAGTGTTTTTTTATTTGACTGTACCTATACATTTGATGCTTTTGAACGAACAGGGATTTAAACGAAAAAACTTGGCTGTGCTTTCTTATTGGACTTGAACTCCTTTGCGATGTGTAACAAAGTATGGGCCACTTCTCTTAAGTTAGAAAAGCTTTTCTTTATTATGTTCTCTATATTATAGGTTGGTGTAGAAGTGTTTTGGTGAGAATTTATGGCTTATAAGAAGTTGACAGAGCTGAAGATTAGGCTCCCTGTTTATTCACAGAACTGGTACAATACCACTAATATCACTACTCACCCAATGACCTCTTTGCTGTGACTATTCACAAGGGTACTGCATAAATCAGCTCTTTCCTCAAACTCCTCAGCATCCCTGTGTGCACACAGACTTGGTGTATATGGGGAAGAAAGAATTGTCCTCCTTTAGATGTTATATAATAAATTTTATCTTTTCATTTATAACCTAATTTTGTTTTAGCCATCAAAGGAAGATTAGAAGGTTCCTTAGGTGAACAAGCCAGATTGCCAATAAGAATACCAATTAAAGGCAATTTTCATATTGGTTTTATGTGATATGGATACACTTGGTTGAATTCACGTCAATTGAGACACGTAACAGTCTATTCATCTAGGCTTTTGTACCATGTTAAGCATTGTCATAGCTGAGAACCCATCATAAAATGGCACCAACTTTCAATAACTACCCCTGTAGGCCAGGTTTGAACCAGTGACCTGTGGTAGATTCCAGTGAGGCTTTAAGCCGGGGCAGCAATTGGCCTGAGTGATTGTAGGGGACTGGGCAGGGCAGGGACTTTCTCTTCCTTTGGCTATGCAGCTCACAACAGTACTGAGCCCTGTCTCGGCTGGGGACTCTAGAGGCTTCTGTAATGCACTCAATGAATAATCAACAAACCAAAACTCAAAGGAAAAGCAAGAGCCATTTGATAAAAAAACTATCACAGTAGTTTCAAGAGTAGATGCAATGAAAATAAATAAGGGTTTTGGATAGGCAGAAAAAACAGTTTTTGTTTGCACACACAGTTTCATATTCAAAGCAAATGTTTGGCATGTCTGAAAGACACATTTCCCTAGGAAGGTGATCTTCAAAGTTAAAGTAAAAAAAGATCTCACTGTGTAAAAATAAAAATCACCCAGTCCCTGCACATACATTTACTAAGAATTTTCAGCACTTCAGTTTTTACCATTTGACAAGAAATCTTAAGAGAACTTAACTAGCAATTAGCAAATGAAGACAAGTCACAGAACTGTAGAACTGATTCCTCCAGAGACTTTTGCATGAGGCTAGTTTGTGATCTGTTGTCATTCTGTCAAAAGTAGAGTAATTCAGATTCAGAGGTTTGGTATGTTAATTACATGCAACTTCATTATGTCCTTAAACTCTAGGGCCTGATTCTTATTGACGCCAAGGCCCTTTTACATCACTCTGTATGTCAAAGGTCCTTAAAGTGAGCATAAATGTCATGTTTACACTCACATTAAGGCCCCTTCATACTCCCAGGCAGTGTAAAGGGGCCTCAGGGTAGATATACTGTACACTGGAAATGGTGGTGTAATTTCTGGCACCAGCTCTGATCAAACTAGTGTACTAAAAATAGAATTGCAACAATAAAGGTACAACTGTGGAATGGGTGTATGTACCTGGGTGTATGTACCCAGGATCTTGGACAGGATCATATGTGGGGCAGCTAGCCATCCCACTGCCCAGACTGCCATGGTTCTAATTTTAGTGCCTCAGTTTTCTTATCTGTACAATGAAAGCAATTATGTCCTCTATTTTAAAAATCTGGGGATGAAAACTGCCATGTAAGTGCAATGTGTTGTTATAATGTTAGGAATAGTTACAGTCATAGTGACAGAAAGTAGAAAATATTGTGTACAGATGGAGGCTAGAAAAAGAAAAATGCAAGTATTCTTGCAGGCTAATTAATTATAGTCATGGTGTAACACAAGAATGCAGTAACTAAGACAGGGGATGGTGGGAAAAGTTTAGAGTGGAGATCTGCCTGAGCCTCAAAATTCACATTTGGATACAGTCGTACCCAAATGTCATGGAAGTTCAGGTCCATTTTTTTTTGGTTCTGACCCATCTCTGGTTTAAGGTCCATTATAACATAGAGTATGCTTTGTACAGTTTACTGCTCCCTCTATCGTATCCTCCTTATTTAAAATGCTATGTTGACAATTTGCTGTATATCAAGTAACACTAATTAACAGCCAAGAAGCAGATTAGAACAAGAACTGCTCTTTACTGATAGCTGTATTCAACATCGTGAGTATGAGATCTAGAGTTCACTGGCTAGTTCAGGATCTCCAGCTACACAACTCCCCTATAGGATATTGAATAACAACAAAGGCAGACAACGAAGTGCAGAGAGAAGCATTACATCATCACAGTGCTTTCAATGGCTTAACATAACCCAAGAGCAAAAGGCAGCTACCTGGCCACTACTGAAAGCTACTGATTAACTATTTCATGAGTGTGCCAACCCTTCCCAACTACCCCCAAAAATAGTTGTGTTGACAAAAGCCCAAGACAGACAAGTGCCTTGCAGAAGCCGTATAGTAGACTAAACGTTCGACTTTGACTTATCCATCTAGGAATTTATACTTATCATTGCAGTTTCTGAGCATCACACAAACTTTAATGTATTTACCCTCACAACACGTCCCATGAACTAGGGCAGTGCTATTATCTCCATCATACAGATGGGGAACTGAGGCACAGAGAGATTATGGGCCAGACTTTCAGAGGTATGTAGGCACCTAAAGATGCAGATAGGCACAGCCAGATTTAGGGGCGAGTGACTGTCGGGATGCCAGGTTTGGGGAGCACTGCGCTCAGGCTGCTGTTTTTGTTGCTAGCGACAAAAGGGAAAGTAGAATGTCTGAAGTAAAATGTTTCAGGTTTTCCATATGTGGATTCATTTTTCACCAACCTCCTAGAATGTTCTGGACCTTTGTAGAATCTCATGGAACCTTCCAGACTTTCTGAGAACTACATTTTCCTCAAACCTCCTAAAATGTTGAGGTGGGGCAGGGTAGGGCCTTGGTGGAAGGGGTGGAGTGGGGGCAGGGCCTGAAGCAGGACAGGAAGAGGCAGGACAGGGGTTCAAGCTTGGGGGAAGGGGTGGAGTGGGGGCAGGGCCTGGGGCTGAGCCAGGGTTGAGCCCTCTTGAGCAAAGTAAAAAGCCAGTGCCTGTGGTCTGAACACAGGTCTCCTGAGATCTAGCGCAGTGCCTTACCTGCAGCCACATCTTTCTTGGCAGGAGCAGCTTGGTTCTCAGTTCTTTATCCTAACCATGTGGCTTCCATTATAGATGTCTATATTTTGTTTGATTCAAATGACCACCCTTCTCCCCAGGTATCCAAGTCTTAGCTGTCCTTTATCACCCACTAGGTTCCCTGTTCTATCCTATCAGTTTTTCTTTGGGTACATTCAATTTATTTTTTTAAGTGGAGAAATCTGTCTTTTTGCTTCAGCCCCAAGCTGTTCTGTGAGGAGAGCCACAGATGTAGCCTGCCTGCATTCACTCCTTAGGGTGCAGAGAAGTTCAAACATGGGGGTGGGGGCGGAATGGAAAGTCAAATCAGAAGTGAAGCCGGGCAAACTCAGGCTGGAAACACTTCAGACAATTCATAGAAAGTAAACAGAGAAAAGAAGGAAGGAGAAAAAAGATTTAGGGAGAGATTCACTGTTGGAAACTGAACACATAGCACTGGGCCATGGTCCTTGATGGATTTGTGCAGCTCATACGGTAGGTTCATCACCTGGCATAAAAATACTAAACTTTTCAGGTGTTTCCCTTTGAGAGACAGCCACTCCTGGCGAACAGCCTTCAACTGTCAGTTAAAATATGTGCTTTTGAATACACTGATGTGTCTGCCATGGATTCTATACAAGCCGCTGCAAAGTTTCCACTATAGCAAGTAGGCATGTAACTTAACGACTTTCACAGCAGAGATGTGAAATTACTGCATTGTTGCTTAGTGGGTTTGTGAAACAGCAGATGAGCAGTCTTGCATCCTGGTAAATGTAGTGGCTTTGCTGTCACACACTTTTGTAAATAAGGGTATGTCTAAACTATGGGATTATTCCGATTTTACATAAACCGGTTTTATAAAACAGATTGTATAAAGTCGAGTGCACGCGGCCACACTAAGCACATTAATTCGGCGGTGTGCGTCCATGGTCCGAGGCTAGCATCGATTTCCGGAGCGTTGCGCTGTGGGTAGCTATTCCGTAGCTATCCATAATTCCCGCAGTCTCCCCCGCCCCTTAGAATTCTGAGTTGAGAGTCCCAGTGGCTGATGGGGCAAAAATCATTGTCGCAGGTGGTTCTGGGTAAATTTCATCAGTCATTCCTTCCTCCAGGAAAGCAACGGCAGACAATCATTTTGCGCCCTTTTTCCCTGGATTGCCCTGGCAGACGCCATAGCACAGCAACCATGGAGCCCATTCAGCTTTTTTTTTTTACAGTCACCATTTGTGTACTGGATGCCACGGACAGAGGCGATACTCCAGTGCTACACAGCAGCATTCATTTACTTTTTGCATGATAAGCAGAGACGGTTATCAGTCGTTCTGTACCGTCTGCTGCCGGGTAAATTGGCAATGAGATGACGGCTATCTGTCCCTCTGTACTGTCTACTGCTATCATGGGTGCCCCTGGCTGAGATCGCCCTGGAACGAGCGCAAAGCAAAACTGGGAATGACTCCCCGAGTCAATCTCTCCTTATGGTTTCTAAAAAAATAGAGTCAGTCCTGCCTAGAATATGGGCAAGTGTACTAGAGAACCAGTGTATCAGAGAGCACAGCTTGCTCCGTGTCAGATCCGCAGAAATATGAGCTAATGCCATTCATGGGGGTTGCCCGGCAACAACTCCACCCGTTGCTTCCCTCCTCGCCCAACCTTCCTGGGCTACCGTGGCAGTGTCCCCCCAATTTGTGTCATGAAGTCATAAAGAATGCAAGAATAAGAAACAGAGACTTGTTAGTGAGATAAAATGAGGGGAGGCAGCCTCCGGGCTATGACAGTCCAGGCAGAACATTAAGCGGTGCGGGGAGAGGAGCCCAGCATGCTGCTGCTATGATAGTCAGGCAGTACAGAATCTTTTCTTTACACAGGAAAGGGAGGGGCTGATGGAGCTCAGCCCCCAGTTGCTATGATGAAGATGGTTACCAGCTGTTCTGTACCATCTACTGGGAATGACCAGGAGTCATTCCTATTTTTACCCAGGTGCCCCCGGCCAGCCTCATCTCAGGCCAGCCAGGAGCACTCACGGCTGATGGTGACAACAGATATCAGTTCATATTGCACCGTCTGCCACTGGGGAGGGGAGAGGAGCCAGATACTGCTCTTCACCGCTGCAGCATCGTCGGTCTACCAGCAGCATTCAGTAGACACAGGGTGACATGAAAGAAGTCAAGAAACGATATTTCTTTCCTTTCTTTCACGTGCGGGGTGGTGGGGGAGTAAATTGATGAGCTATTCCCTGAACCACACCGGACAATGTGTTTGACCCTACAGGCATTGGGAGCTCAGCCAAGAGTGCAAATACTTTTCGGAGACTGCTGTGGACTGTGGGATAGCTGGAGTCCTCAGTACCCCCTTTCCCTCCATGAGCATCCATTTGAGTCTCTGGCTTCCGTTGCGCTTGTCACGCAGCACTGTATGTAGCCTGGAGATTTTTTTTTAACGCTTGGCATTTCGTCTTCTGTAACGGAGCTCTGAATAGAACAGATTTGTCTCCCCATACAGCGATCAGATCCAGTATCTCCCGTATGGTCTATGCTGGAGCTCTTTTTGGATTTGGGACTGCATTGCCACCCGTGCTGATCAGAGCTCCACGCTGGGCAAACAGGAAATCAAAATCAAAATTTCATAGGGCTTTTCCTGTTTACCTGGCCACTGCATCCGAGTTCAGATTGCTGTCCAGAGCGGTCACAATGGAGCACTGTGGGATACCGCAGGAGGTGAATACCGTCGATTTGCGGCCACACTAAGCCTAATCCGATATGGTAATACCGATTTGAGCGCTACTCCTCTTGTTGGGGAGGAGTACAGAAATCGATTTAAAGAGCCCTTTATATCGATATAAAGGGCCTCGTAGTATGGACGGGTACAGCGTTAAATCGGTTTAATGCTGCTAAAATCGGTTTAAACGCGTAATGTAGACCAGGCCTAAGATGCCTTCATTTCTGGAGCTGGGGAAGAAGCTGCACCTACTCCTACTATACCAGCCTGGATGCATTTTGGGCACTAAGGGGTAATCCATCAACTAAAACATTTTCATTGCTTCCACATGATGGGCACATATGTAGTGGTCATCTCCAGGGTGAATGCAGATGTGGGAAGGGATGGAGTTTTCTATGTCATGCAATATTTAAATGTTATCGGGCAGCCAATCTGAAAAAATCATAAAACCACAAAAAGAGCCATAACTATTAGAAATATAGTTTAATTTTGACTACAATTGCAGAAAGCTTCTAAATACAATTGATAATGCAACTATGTACTCAAAATAATACTGTAAAAGAAAGTTTGGGAAATATTTTTAGTGCCAGGTGATATATTTTATGCATTTTCCTGTACTTTTTTGCCTTCATCAGATTAGATGCCAAATAACATTTAAACATTATATGATATAGAAGAATTGTACTAGTCAAGCATGTGGTAGCAATGAAACTTTTCTAGCTGATGGGTTACCCTAACTCTTTTTAAATCTGGCTGGTAGATTACCTGAAAGAGCTAACCATGAAAGCCATCTGCTGTATATAACTGTGGCTCATAATCTTTCTTGGATCACATTGTTCGTCATAGCACTGTTGCTGTAATTTTAAAAGTCACTAAATGCTGACTTGGAAGCCAGAAAGATCCCTGAAGGATCATTTTTAAAAATTCTGGTTTATGCTCATAAAAGTAATATTTCCATCTCAGACTCTAGCACAACTTTCCAGAAAAAAAAAAACAAAAAACAATGCTACTTTATTTTGCGGTCAAAATAATTCCTCAAACTGAGAATTAGTTTGATTAGAGTTTTTTTTAAATTGTTTCTGCTTGTGTGTGCCTGTGTCACTTACTGAAGAAAAGTCAACTCTAAAGCACTGACCTGCTAAACCCAGGGTTGTAAGTTCAATCCTTGAGGGGGCCACTTAGGGATCTGGGGCAAAAATCAGTACTTGGTCCTGCTAGTGAAGGCAGGGGGCTGGACTTGATGACCTTTGAAGGTCCCTTCCAGTTCTAGAAGATTGGTGTATCTCCTATTATTATATTAAGTGCATTTTGCATTTGGTTCTGAAGCTGATGAAGGTTCCTTCTCCATCCGTCCCTCTTGCAGGCATGAGTTCCATTATGTAGTTTCAACTCCTGTGAAAGTTCTGACTCCTGCACTCTGGCTCTCCTCTTATTGGGTGACAATTTTTGGGTGCCTGTGAAATGTAGCCATTTTGGGAGGTCGTGGCTGCTGGGAGAGAGACAATCACTCAGGCAGGGCCAATTGCATGGAGGACTATGAAAAGCAGAAGTGAGGCCTTAAAATGGACTCAATATTCAACGGAGAGCCAGACCAGAGAGAGGATATGCAAAATGTGCAATGTAATGTTGTTCTATCTGAGGGAAATTTCTTCCTGACCCCTACTTCTTTACCTCCCAGCAAATCTAAGCAGACTCTGAGTGAAGTGCACACAGCTGCTGTGGTGCGCATACTCCCCTCACACTCACAGAGTAATTCTGGCTGAGACAAATGGAATGCTTCCAGGGTTCCAATCCCGCTCAACATTCTACCAGGGCCACCCAGAGGATTCAGGGGGTCTGGGGCGAAGCAATTTTGGGGGCCCCTTCCATAAAAAAAAGTTGCAATACTATAGAATACTATATTCTTGTGGGGGCCCCTGTGGGTTCCGGGGCCTGGGGCAAATTGCCCCACTTGCTCCCCCTCCCCCGGGTGGCCCTGCATTCTACCAGCGGGGACTGTGACTTAAGAGTCAGAAAATAGCCCTTAATGTGGTCAGTCTGATCAGCGATCCCTTTGTTAGTGTTTGTGAAGGGTCCTAGATCCAGTTGAAATTTTCCAACAGAAAGGTTTTTCATTGGAAAATATCAGTCTTTCCAAACCAGAACATTTCACAGGAATGTACTGCTTTCAACACCACTTTTATTGGGCAAAGTTTCTTGGGTCCTAAATAGAATTTCTGGTCAAAGAGGCAGGGAGAATTCCAGCCCCTCAAAACCAATAGGGGCATCTATCTGAGATGTGAGAGATCCAGGTTCGGGTCTCTGTTCTATGAATTTGGAGTCAGGGATTTGAAGGTGGGTCTTCCACATTCCAAGATCTTCTTTGGGGCCTGTGGCTTCATTCCTAGAGAAAATGAATTGTAACAATCAAGTCTGGAGGTCACATATCAGCTATAGAGTCAGTGTTTCTCTGACTGAATTAATATTAAATTAGCGATACGAAGTTGAATATCTCCAACACGAGAGATCTGCCACAAAATAGCCAATAGGCCATTGGTTAGGGCAGATGAGAGGCCTGCCAAAAAATAGCCAGTAGGCCAGTGGTTAGGGCAGATGTGGGAGAAACATATTAAAGTCCCTGCTCTGAATCAGGCAGAGTAGGGACTTGCATCTTGGTTTCCCACTTCCCAAGTGAGTCTACTAACTGCCAAACTATTGAATGCAGGGGGGTTGCTCTCTCTTGTTTTTTCACAAAAATACATTGAAAGATCTTGGGTTTGTCCTGATGCAGAACAAGAAAAAAACTGAAATCTTGAACATTTGCTCAGGATTGGAAAACTCTTCCCTGCCCAGCTCTGGCTGTGACAGAAAAAGGATCCCTCTCATGCTCATCAGATTTATGATCTGAGAGTGTGAGTCAGGCCTGGTCTACACTACAGGGTTAGCTCAAATTTAGCCATGTTAGGTCAATTTAACCTACCCCATTCCATTGATCTAAAGGGCTCTTAAAATCGACTTCTGTACTCCTCCCCAGCAAGAGGAGTAGCGCTAAAATTGACTTTTCTGGGTTGAATTTGGGGTAGTGTGGATGCAAATTGATGGTATTGGCCTCCGGGAGCTATCCCAGAGTGCTCCATTATGACCACTCTGGACAGCATTTTGAACTCCGATGCACTAGCCAGGTACACAGGAAAAGCCCCCGGAACTTTTGAATTTCATTTCCTGTTTGGTCAGCGTGGCGAAATCAGCAGCACAGGTGACCATGCAGTCCCCACAGAATTGTAGAATGTTTCTACGTTCCGCGATCATCTCCGTCCCTGAGGTTATCACAGATTAGAAGGTGAAAAAAAACCCACTCACAATGACATGTTTTCCAAGCTCATGCACTCCTCCCTCACTGATAGGGCACAGCTTAATTCAGTGGCAGAGGACAGGAAAGAATTAAGTGAGCATGAAGAGCAGAGGCAAACGGACATGATGAAGAGTCTGGTGGAGCTGCAGGAAAGCCAACAAGAGCACAAACCCCCGCTGCATCCACTGTATAATCGCCTACCCTCCTCCCCATGTTCCATAGCCTCCTCACCCAGATGTGCAAGAATGCTCGGGGGAGGCTCTGGGCACCCAGTCACTCCACTCCAGAGGATGGCCCAATCAACAGAAGGCTGTCATTCAAACAGTTTGATTTTTAGAGTGGCTACAATAAGCAATGTGGCCTTGTCCTTCCCTCCTCCCGAACCCCACTTGGGCTACCTTGTCTGTTCTCTCATTTTGTTTTTAAATAATAAAGAAAAATGCATGGTTTCAAAACAATAGTTACTTCATTTCAAAGGGGGAAGGGTGGTTGGCTTACAGGGAACTAAAATCAACAAAGGGACGGGTTTGCATCAAGGAGAAACACACACAACTGTCACACTGAAGCCTGGCCAGTCATGAAACTGGTTTTCAAAGCCTCTCTGATGCAACAACAGTGGTGACAGTGAGCTGAGTGGGCTCCATGCTTGCTGTGGTATGGTATCTGCATGGGTAACCCAGGAAAAAAGGTACGAAACAATTGTCTGCCATTGATTTCACAGAGGAAGAGGCAACTGACGACATGTACTGTAGACAAGCGGACTCACCCCTGCGGCACCTCCTGCTGGTGACTCCTGGGAATTAGCTCGTTCCAGCTCTGGAGCGCCCTCTGCAGGCCGGTGATCCGCCTGTCCTCTGGCCCCCATGTCCCTCCCTGGACCCGGTTCCCTTTTACATGGGGTGCTGCCCCCTGGCAGTAAGCCCTTTCTCTGAGGGTTTCCCCTCCCCGGGGAACTCCCACTCTCTAGCCTCACCTCGCCTCAGTATATGGCTACTGCCAGTCATCGTCTAGCCTTCACACCCTGGGGCAGACTGCAGTATCAGCCTACTCATCACTGGCAAGGTTGAGTTTGGACCTGCTGCCTTGGCCTATCCCTGGGCTGCCCTCTGCAACCCCCAGTACCTGTTGGCCTTCTGCTAGGCCGCAGCCTGGGGCTTTCCAGGCTTGAGCTCCCCAGCTCCTCTGCCTTTCCTCAGCCCTGCTTCACTCAGGTACCCTGTCTCTAGCGCCCTGCAGCCAGACCCATCTCTCTCTACAGGCAGAGGGAGACTCTGGGCTTCTGGCTCCCAGCCTCTGATAGGGGCCAGCTGGGCCTGACTGGGGCATGGCCACAGCTGAGCCTACTTTGCCCAATCAACCAGGCCTACAAGCTCCTTTCTCCAGCTACAACCCCCTCCCAGAGCTGTTTTTAACCCTTCAGGGCAGAAACAGGGGACCACTCTGCTACAGTACCTCAAACCCCTCGCAACAATGTTTTTGCCCTATCAGGCATTGGGACCTTAACCCAGAATTTCAATGGACGGCAGAGACTGCGGAAACTGTGGGATGGTTACCCACATTGCACCGCTCTTTAAGTCAATGTTAGCCACAGTAGTGAGGACGCACTCCACCGACTTAATGCGCTTAGTCTGCACATACGCAATCGACTGTATAAAATCGATTTCTAAAAATTGACTTCTATAAAATCAACCTAATTTCGTAGTGTAGACATACCATCCGTTAATCCCTTCCCTTTTTTGCTGATGTTCTGGTTACCCATAGTGGGCGGCCCTGCTCCTTTCTTTCCAAACAGCTTTGGGACTGCAACCCAAATGTATAACGAGCTCCAAAGCTTCATTTCTGGCAGATATTTCCCACTGCGTACCCCTGAGGTGCACCGTAGTGTGGAGGAACTTGTGCTTTTCCCTATGGGCTTTGCAGTTTTTGAGTGTAAAGTTAAAAACACACCCGTGAAAATGACACTTGGACCTTGGTAGCCTTAGAGAAGGAAGAGCGAATTCCCTGGTTTTTGAAGGATAAAGAATGCATAAAAGTTTAGAAATAGGGCCCTAATTGTTTTATGTTACCATTAACTTCCAGCTTTCAGCATCATTAACTGCAGAATGGAAAAGCTACTAACTTTCAGGGCTATAAATTAAACCCAAGAAAAACCTTATGTTTATTGAAAAAGTAAGGATGGTTGCCAAAAAAGGCTGCCTCTCTTGAGAGCAGCAAAGATTTGAAAGAAGGAGCGGATTTACCCTGAAACATACTGTGCTGTGGCACAGGGTCCCCAATGACAGGGGGCCCCAAAACAGGCATGGGAACTAGGGGTGTGGAGGGTGCTTCAGCACCCCCATGTTTTATATGGGGCTTCGCTGCCGCCCCATGCCTGGGGTCCCGGCTGCCACCCCACACCCAGGGCTCTGCAGGCTCCACTGCCGCCCTGTGCCCAGGATCCCTGCTGCTGCCTCACACCACTTATGTTAAAACATGTTGTTAGGAGCACAGAACCACCCGGGCTCCTGGGGAGACAGGGAGGTGCCCAAACCTGGCCACTGGGGCTGCATCGCAGCCGCAGTGGCTAAGGAGAATTGCAACCACCTGCTTTGCAAGGACCCAGCGGTCAGGGGAAGTGAGCAGAGATCAGTGCACGGAGGCAGCAGGGCGCTCAGATGGCAGCCGTTGGAGCCGTGCCTCCCCTCATCTCCAGAACAAGTTGATGTTCAACGTAGGTGGGTCTCTGCCTGCTTCTCCAAGCTGGCCAGCATGGGGCCACCAGGGAGCCCAAAGTTGTCCTTGGCCAGGAAGATCTTGGTGTCTCCTGTCTCCTTCTCCAGCCCCATGGCAGCCCCACTCTTGCACTGCCTTCAGGGTGCCTGGGGTCCTGGCTGCTGCCTGGGGCTCTGCAGGCTCTGCTGCCACCCCACACCCGGAGTCCCAGCTGCCACCCTGTACCCAGGGCTTTGCAGGCTCTGGTGCTTCCCCGCTGGCTGGCCTGGGGAAGGGGGCAGAGTCCTGTGTGGGCTGAACACCCACCTGAAGGTGAGGGGGGGCATGGCTAATGGTACAAATGACATTTGGAAAGATCATTAAGTGGTCCACCGAGATCTTCCGCAATTTTCAAGTGGTCTGTGAAAAAAAAGTTTGACTGCAAAAACAATCAAGGTACCTCACTTTATTTTCATTTACTTCCTATTACTTATAATATAGGAGGAGGATGAAGAAAAAAAGAATGAAAAACGGGGGGGGGAATAAGAGAGAATGTTCTTTTTCTTGGCTGGGTCCCCAGGGGGGAAGGTCCCAAAAATGAAGCTGCGCATAGTGGCCCACTAACTCTATATCTGCCACCGTTTGAAAGTACATCTTTTTGTTATCCTCACTGGGCCTGACAAGGGAAATGAGAATGAAACAAAAATACCCTTTCTCTTTCATGACAAGGTGGTGGGGCCTGTCATTCTAAGAGACCTTTTGAACACATCCCATGTGCATTTGGGAACAGATGCTTGAAACTAGAGTAAATAGATGGCTGGTGTATCATCTAATCCTGGGACAGCCTTAGCGCTCTTGGCTTCCTTAGCTGACATATGATGGACACTGAAAACTAGGAAGCCTTCCTCTAAGGCTGCTAGTAACCTTGCCAAAGCCCAAGTGGAATAAAATAAATATGCTTTGCACTGGTTAAAATCAGCACACGACAGCCAGTTTTGCTGTTCCTGTGGGACACTGCTGTGTCAAATACCAGTAAATCCCAGGTCAAGCATGGATTTTTCAGTGCTCTCCTAACTAGGGAAGAGCATTTCTGTATATGGAGCATATTCTTTCTCACAGTGAGAGAAGTGATGTTTCCATATAGCAGCATTCCCTACTGGCTAGCCTTGAAATTGCAAGTGCAGTAGATCAAGAGGGAGGGTCTTGGGAAGCAGCCAGCTGCAAATGTGCTGAGTGAAACTGGGAATCAAGATGGGGGAGAATTAATGGACAAGAAAACTAATTCACTTAAATTATGGGAAGTAAGGTCACAGATTGACTTTATCAGTTGTATCTCCTCTCAACCCACTTCAGAGATATGCTCAAGCCCCAGCAATCAGATTTAGATCTGGATTTTGACTACCCCAAAGGTCAGGTGTGTTTGCCCCATCATCAAAATAGGAACAGTTTGTAAAATCGACATCCAGATTTTGGTTTTGAGCCTTCCCCTTCCAAACTTCCAGTATTCAGATCCTGTGTTTTGATTTGAGCCCATTTCTGTTTCTCATATTAGTTTTTAAATGGGTGTAACACCACTGACTTCACTGGTTTTACTCATTAGTAAATACTGGTGTTTAGAACCTTTGTTGTAAGCAAGATGTATGAGGGTACTACAGGATACAATATAAAGCAGAAGGCATAGTCTTGTGATACAGATTCAGTTGTTTTATCATTCATATAGGAGTAGTATACCTCTACCCTGATATAACGCGACCTGATATAACACGAGTTCACATATAACATGGTAAAGCTCTGACACGCTGCTCTGAGCAGTGTGTTAAGGGTGCTGAACCAGGGTGGGGCCGAGGGGTTTGATAAGGGGCAGAGGGTCTCGGGGGCGGTCAGGGGCTCCCTCCCAGGGTCTGAGGGCAGAAGCTGTGGGAGGGCACTCTTGGGGATCCTACAGTCCCAGAGTGGCTCTGGGGATTAGTGGGGTGTCGGGAGCACCCCGCTCTGCTTCCCTCGCCCCAGCCCCAGCCGTGTCACTCGGAGGAGGGGACTTGGGGGAACGGATCCCACCCCCTGCACTCACCAGCAGCGGTGGAAGTGGAGCAGCCCAGCCCCAGCCTGCTCCACTCCGCCAGCTCCCATCCGCAGCACTTCGCTTCCTGCCACAGGTGAGTACAGGGGGCTTCCTTTCCCCAACCTCTCCGCACTCACCGATGGCGGGAAGCGGAGCACCGCGGCTGGGAGGTGGCAGAGTGGAGCAGGCTGGGGCTGCGCTGGTCTGCTTCCTGATGCTGCCAGTGAGTGCTTGTCAGGGGGTGGGGTGTGTGGATAGGGGTCGGAGCAGTCAAGGGACAGGGGGCAGGGGGGTTGGATGGGTTGGGGTTTCTGGGGGGGGGGCAGTTGAAGGGAGTGGATGGTGGCATGATGGGGCTTCCCTCCCCGTGGAGCGCAGTGGGCTGGGGCCACGTCACTCCACTTCCCACTGC